>NC_142502.1:73967692-74273846 GCF_057876585.1 Rhinolophus sinicus | reverse complement strand
CCCAATATGATGGTATTAGGAGATGGGGTTTGGGGAGGTGTTTAGGTCATGAGGGTGGAGCCCTCATGAATGAGATTAGTGTCCTTATAGAGGAGACCCCAGGGAACTAGCAGCCCCTCTCGTCATATGAGATTACAGTGAGAAGACACCTGTCTGCGAGGAAGTGGTCCCTCACCAGACACCAGATTTTCCACCATCGTGATCTTGGACTTCCCAGCCTCCAGAACTGTGAGAAATAAATGTTTGTTGTTGATGAGGCACCTAGTTTATGGTATTTTTCTTACAGCAGCCTGAACAGACTAAGATAGTCATTAACTACTATACTACCTGGTCTGGGTATGTTTAAAGTGCTGTTAATTATTAGTTAAGTATATAATTATCTATAAATATCCAGTGGCAATGGTTAGCATTTTGTCATTTTTATAGACATTTAAATAACTTGAAATATATTTCATTTAGATTTTGTTACCTTTTATAGGAAGGAAACTGTAAAATGTGTACCTGTATAATTTGACACACTAAGCTAACGTACACCACTGTTTTTTCTCCTTCAGTGATGTGCCTAACTTTATTATTAGTCCTATTCTACTCATCAGGGATTTGAAACAGGGAGAACTTGAGTATTAATAACTTGCCTAAACTCACACAAGTAAGGGCAGAGCTTGAATTTGAACCCAGCAGCTTTGCTACAGCATCTGTGCTCTTAAGTGGAGCATGTCATTGAGATTGGCCAGTGAAGTGACACTGTTAGCCAGCTGGCTGGCCCTAGGACCCTGATACTGTTACTGCCACCCCAACAGCTTGAGAGAATAGTTCAGATAATGTTATCTTGAAATGTGCAAAGTCTCAAACACAATAAAATGTTATTATTTCTCAGTTAACAAAAATGAGTCTGTTGGGCATCTGTGAGTTTAGTAAATTCTACTAGGTTTTTCTGTGGGGAAGGGATTCTACGAAGGAGTCATCCCTCAAATTATACAGTCTTCTCTCAAAGTAGTAAGTCATACCCAGAACTGGTTTTTCTTTACACCGTGTCGCTGCTTTCTGAGCACTGAGAGAGGTATCGAAAGAAGACAAAATTTCCCTGGATAGCTGGGGAGGAGTTGAAAAAGAGAAGTAAGGAAGAAGAGAGTTAAAAGACTCTTGTGTGCATTTGGGTGAGAGATTCACTTTGGTCCATGTTGTCTACACTGTGTGTAACATGGCACCAGGGAAGTATGGGTGTAATGAAAGTATGAAGCAAGGATCTACAAAGATTGTGTTGGGGAGAAGACGGGAAAATGCTAGAAGGAAGTCATTCATATCTTGAGGAATGCCTCCACATATGTATGTATATGAAACCTGGATTCATTTGTTCTTTTAGTTAACTGATTTTTTTTATCCACACGGATAAGCTTAATTATAGATATTAATAAAGACAGAGTTTAATGGGTACTGTTATGAGCCAGACTGGCACACTTTCTAGCCCTATAAAACAGGTACCGTTATTATCACCATTTTTTAGACAAGGAAACTCAGGCTCAGGAAGATTAAGTGACTTGCCCAGGGACACATAGCCAATAACTGGTAGATTCAGTATTTGTCTGCTAGCATCTATATGCTTAGTCATCATTCTGTACTGTCATCTTCAACTGCATATATTAATTAAAATCATTCTAGCTGCTACAAAATTTGACCCTAAAATATGGAAGGCTCAAATTCAATAAAATTCTATTTATTGTTCATTTAACAGTTTGAACAGGTGCTCAGCGTTGATAGTCCACTCTCCTCTATGTAGTGGCTCAGGTACCCAGGTTCTTTACCATTTGTGCTTTTCTGTCATCTGAGTATATATGGCGGAAGGATAAGAGGAGGATGGAGAAGGTACATCTGCTTCTTAAAAGCAAGGAGTACCACACATCTTTTCTGCTATTGTTCTGTTAGTGACAGCGAATTACATGACCATGCCTACATGCTACTAGGCCTGACGGCTGGGAAATACAATCCTGGCTTAACAGCCACATAGTAATTTCATGAAATGGAAGGAGGTGGGCTGCTGACTGGCCCTCATACACATGATTTAAAATGTCTTTCATTGTAATTGATTAAATCTTTTGCAAGGTTAAGTTTTTTTTTTTTTCTTTCTTTTTTTAAGTAGAGTGAAAATACTGGTGCTTCCTTATGTTGTTGTAGGATTTGTACACTGACAATGTAAGCTGTGAGCCTCATTATCCAGTTTCAAAGCCTGTCAAATACTGAAACTGACGCCAAGATTGCTAGTCATTCCTCCGTTTTCAATTTTCCTGGCCTCTTCGGACTCTTGGAGTCCAGCGTCCTATGTTCTACACTTCAAAGACCAATGTCTGAAGCTCAGCCAGCTTTTTAAAACAAAGCAAAACAAAATGAAAACTTTGCTCATGCCCAGCATTCATTAGTTAATAGACTTCAGTGAATATTGTATTGGGAGCAACAGGGGGATTGGAGGAAAGGAGATAATTGGGAAGTGGTCATATCACTAGACACAGTTATTTTGCCATCTTTTTTCTTTTACTTTCTTCTCTCTCTCTCACCTCTGCTCCTGTATTATTTCCCCTGTATTCTGTCAATATTTATACATAACAAACCTATACATTTATATATCACTCTTCCATGTTGCTTTATAAATATTAATTTATTTAATCTATAAAACAGGCCTATAAGGTCAGTTCTTTTATCATTTTTCTGTGTTTACCAGTGAGGAAACTCAAGTATAGAGATTATGTGGTGATTCGCAGAGCGCAGATTTGAACCCAGGCTGCAGTCTGTTCTCTTAGCCACTAAGTTATTCTACCTATGACTGGAGATAACATTCTCACTAAGGAAAATTCTGGTGCCTGCTGTTAAGGTAGAACGTTATACTGTTAAATTTGTTTCTGACATTAAGCTAATTTTGAATCCAACTCTTCAGTACTTGCTGTAGTTCAAATAATTGTAATGACTACATAACACTTGTTACACTTTAACAAAAAATTAAAATGTGTTATGTAATCCAACATTGACTATTACTTATACTTTGTTTCTCAGATGCTCTATATCCCATGCTTAGTATTAGTTCTTAAAAATGAGAGAGTTGCTATGAATTATAGGGGATTCATTTATAACTTTTCCCAGTACTTTGCTACTTAGAATAAAGATTTTGCTAGATGTACTTAGTTTGTGCACCTGTATGTGTACCCTTACAGCACGTAGCCACATCCCAGTGCTTTTGGGGGCTAGTTACACAAGTCAGCACCGGAGGCAAATCCAAACACTACCTGAGATTGTCACTGTCTTGTACATATAACCCAGCTACCGGTGTTGGCTTTCACTGTTTTTTCTGAAAATTTCTCCTTGTTGTGCTCAGTGGTATGTTCACATAGTAAACATCTAAGGAAAGTTCATAAACCTATATTGCTAAATAGGGGGCAAAAATCTATTTAGTGTTATGACTGTGCACCCATATCACCACCAATCAAGTCCTAAAAGATATGGCCATTTCATGTTGGCTCCAGACCTAAGTGTCATCTTCAGAACATAATCATTTCCTACTTATGGAATACATGAACTAAAAACTTCTTTAACTCCAAAGCACTAAGCTCCAAAGAGGTTTGAATTTCCATCCTTTGTTTTCTGGAATTTAGGAATGTGCTACTTGGATAAAGAAACGGTCTGTGTTTCTCACACTTTTCCACTGAAATACCCCTAATGGCAAAGGAAAGTAGTGCATCTCTCCAGAAGGACTGGGCATAGCCGAAGGAGGAGGAGTCTTATCTTAAAAATTCACGAAAATTTAGCCTTCCACTTCTATACTCATGTTAATTTTACTGTAAAATTCTCCAAAATCTTCCAGTAAATGTAGAAGAGCATTCGTGTCTAAATTCCATGCTTATCCTTTATCTTCAAATATCCTCTAAAACACCGCTTAATTCCCCCCAGGAACATAGGCCAGAATCTTAAGACCAGATGTCCATACGTGTGGGTTAACCAGCAGAGATTTTCAGTGTAGTTTGTAGCAATCTGAGGGCATCCTGCAAAGCAGCCATCCCTCTGTTGAGAGGAAGAACCAGTTTTTCTGCTACATGATATACATACTAGGAGAACTACACCAGCCCCCTGCCTGGAATAAGAGTACTTTATGGGTAGAATATTTTTAAGTATGGACAATAGGTTTATAGGATTATTCTTCCAGATGTTAGATGTGTGACCTTCCACAATTTATTTCACCTTGTCAGCCTCAGCTTTACAGCAGCAGGATAATAGAATTGGGTTATACAGGGTTTCTTATACTTCCAAGGTCTACAGTCTGTGGTTCTAGAAATTATTTTTTATAACAGTGACTTTAATCCAAACCTTTTTAATTTAATTTTATATGTATATATTAATATTCAATATTTAGCATTTTTATAAATTTGGAACTAAATTTGCTAATAACCCTATCTCAATTATAATCCCACTTTTCTGAAATTGGTAATTAACAATTAGGAATAATTTAGCTTTTCAATTTTTTCTAAACACAAAAATATATTGGGTCTGATTATTTATAGAAATTAAGAAGTCAAGAAAACAAATTATTAATACTTTTTATTTAAGGGTGATGGTCAACTCTTTTGTTTCACTTTTGTGCAATCTTAACTTTTGCACATTGTACACTGATTTCCCTAAAACACCACTGGTGTCTTTCAGGAAACAGATATTTTCAGGAGTGCCACCCCCTTAGCTGTAAAACACAGGTACCAAAGCTATCACCATGTTTGTGAAATTTTATGAATATGTTGTTCACTTTTGACCTTCATAGAAGTGAGTGCAGAACAGGAAAAAATGGTGCTGATACTGATGATAAAAAACATCGGCATTATAAAATATAATTTAACAAAATATAAAGACTGTGCATATCTTAGAGGCAAAGTAAGGAAAGTGATGGAGAGATCTTTACAATTCTGGTGTGAGGATTATTATCTCAAAAACATTTCAGTGGCTGTAAGTTTTTTATGAAAACTGGAAGAAATATTTATAAGTAGCAGCTGAAATTCCAGAATTTCTGATTATCAAAGGCTGCTTTGATAAATTTTAGAAAAATTCTTGTTTGCAAAATATTTAACTTAACTAGAGATTATGTAGGGACAAATGAAGAAATTTATTTACGCATAATTCTGAGATATTAACACAGAAGAGGGGTTGTGAAGTGTGTCAGGGAAGAATATAGGTTTTGAAACACTTAACATTCTAATGAAAGAATGATTTTAAGATAAAAAGATTGGGGGAGAATGTAATTAGTAGAGCTTGGTCCTCGAGAAGGCAGGAGGTATCAGATCCAGATGAGAGAGGAGACCTTTTGCTTGTGACAAGAGAAGTAGGGAAAGGACAGATGTGGAAGTTCAGGGGCTCCGTGACCGTCTGGCTAAAGCCAGAACATATATGCTGCCTAAAGCCTTGGATAGGTTTTCAGGTAACACGCTACCCTCAGGATGAATAGCAGAGCCCCAGCCATTAAAAGTAGATCATATGAGACATCTTAAACCTGATATGCCTAAGGCACCTAAAAGCCCACTAAGGGTCATCCTGCCACCCATTCATCTGTGCTCTCTGAGCTGCATCTCCACTGTAAGTTCCACATTAGAAAGCAGGTTCCCTTCTCTCCCAAAGAGTACCGAGCCGGTGAGGCACATCTTCAGTGGCATAAATAGCAAAGCTCGTTGAATTAACATTTACTAATGAACATTTCAGATAGTGGCATAAATAGCAAAGCTCGTTGAATTAACATTTAGCACCCATGTGGACACCAACACCTCTCCAAGACAAGAAATTAAATGACTATATTTGACATGCATTTCTTTAATCAATGTGTAAAGTAACAAAGGTTGCCTGCACAGTTGACAAAATTTCCTTCAAGACTCATGTGAAATAATGTTCATAAAACATAAATCACAGAGGCAAAGTACTTCCCAAAGTTGTGTTTCAACTATATTTTATTGTGTTTTAAAATAACTTTTTCCCCATGAGCATGTACCTGAAAATTTGTTACAAATCATGAAAAGGATCCAACGTGTAAAATATTTGTTTTACCCAACTTTCTGGAAGTATGATATATCCTCTTTTGTCAACCTTTATATAAGAAATGTTTAATGTGCAATAGTTTTATTGATTTTTAACACAAGCTATATAAAATTTATCAGGTGGGTATGTTTGCCTTAACTGGACTAAAGCAGAACAATTTGGTTTTTTGTTTGTTTTTTGCCTTCCAAATTCAAATTTTATAACTATCCCAAATTCCCAAGCAGAGGATTATTAGTTCTTACTTACTCATTGATCTGTTTTCCTGCATTTCATCTCTTTCCTCACCATTAAAAAGCAACCTTAAAAGCAACAAATAGCATATAGCTTTCCTAATATTTTAATTTTTGTCAAATAATGGGTTGTAGACACCCTTTCAATAATCATATTTAATGCTAATTTGAAGTTCCCATTTATGTAAGGTTAATTTATATTTTGTAACCTAGCTTCTGATCAGAGCACTGTGTCTTTATCTAACTTATAAAATAGTCTTATAAAACATATCCTACTTATAAAATGGTCTTTATCTTACTTTTGACATAGTCTTACTTATAAAATAGCTGCTCTCAAGCATATATGGAAGTGTTATTAGTCAGATTCCTTATTTGTGAGAAGATACAGTGGATCTGCAGTACCTCGGTTTTCAATGTGTAAACCTGTGAATACTAAGTTATTATTTATTAACGTAATAGCTACTGGCCTTTCAGGTGTCAGATCCTGCCCCGGGTGTTTCACATAAACCCTTTCTATTCCTTCCAGAAAACTAAACAGTTTCTACTTTACATAAAAAGAAACTGAAGATCAACAACTTATCAAAAATTGTTTCAGTGTCTGGATTTAAATGTTGGTAGTGTTTGGATTTAAATGTAGATTTGTGTAGAATGTTTTTTTTATTAAATTTATCGTGGTGACGTTTGTTAGTAAAATTATATAGGTTTCAAGTGTACAATTCTATAATACATCGTCTGTATATTGCATTGTTTGTTTACCACCCAGAGTCTTTATAAGGGGAGTGTGTGTGTGTGTGTGTGTGTGTGTAAAACTATCTAAAGATGGGAAAGAATGTTTTTGTCTGTAGTTTCTTTAGCTCTCTTTCCTATAGGAGTGAACATAGTAGCATTTATAGATTATGTTTCCTGGCCTTAGAAATCCTCCTTATGAAAGTAGTTTTTTCAAAATTATTTGGAAGTCTTTTATAATTATTCTCAGGATGTGGATCATGAATTATATAAATAAAAGCAAATTTTAGGGAGGTCTCTTTGATAGAGTAACAACTTTTTGAGTAATCTCCCAATGTGGGAAGTGTATTAATTCGTTTCTTATTGCTGCTCTAACAAATTGCCACAAATGTTGTGGCTTAAAACAGCAGAAATATATATTATCTTACAGTTCAGGAGGTCAGAAATCCAAAACAGGTCAAGATTTGGTGGGACTCTGCTCCTTCTCGGCACTCTAGGGGAGAACCCCTTCCCTTGCCTTCCCAGTCTAGGAGCTGTGTCATTTGTTAGCTTGCAGCCCTCTTCCATCTTCAAAGCCAGCAATAGCTTTCTCATGAAACATCATTCCTTACTCTGACTCTTCTGTCTCTCTTCTTTTTATAAGGAACCTTGAGATTATACTGCACTCTGCCCGCCCCCCTGCAACATACACACACAGATAATCCAGGATAATCTTATTTTAAGGTCAGTTGACTAACAAACTTAATTCTATCTGCAATCATAATTCCTCTTTGCCATGTAACATGACATAAGTTCTAAACATTAGGATGTGAACATCTTTGGGATTGAGTCTTCTACTTACCACAGGCATATTTAGATTGTTTTAAGGTCTGAAGTTTATGGAAAGACCTGTTTAAGAATATGAACAAACGAAATTACAAATACAAAATTAGACACTAAAGAACATACTTATATATAATGAGAAAAAAAATGACACAAGATACAGACTTTTAAAAAAGGCAAACTACATAAATATATCCCACTTAACCCAAAGTAATCTTATCCTCAATTGTCTAATATACCCATTTATCAAACAAAACAGCTAGTGTGATAAAAATGCCTTATTCAAAACTTCCATTTGTTTTGCCTAAATTGAAAATGAGTAGGTAGAATACTTGCCAAAATTATGTCTTCAAAGTTTGGTTTCTAACCAACTCTTTATTCATTTTTATTTATGTCGTTTTTTCCATTGGTTCAGTTGTCCAAGTCCTTGTGTTCTGGGAGATGTAACACAAAGAATATGGAATTTGGGGCGAGAGGACTTATGATTGAGTCCTTGCTTACTTATTAAGCATCTAATATGTCCCAGGCACTGGACTCAGAGGATACAGTAATAAGCAGGGTAGGTCCTTGCCCTCATGGATCTGACAATGTAACAAGACAGACATATGAGGTCTGACAATTAAGTTTGTGAACTTGTTACAACGACGTTGCTAACCTTTTTTTGATATTAGAGGGAGTATTCATTATTGTACCAACTGGACAAATACTTAATCAAATTTACTATTTGGAAGTGCTGGAAAGGCTGCATGAAAAAGTTAGACAACATGAACTTTTCGCCAACAATTCATGGCTCTTGCATCACGACAATGTACCAGCTCACACGGCACTGTCTGTGAGGGAGTTTTTAACCACTAAACAATTAACTGTATTGAATCTGCCCCCTACTCACTTGAACTGCCCCCCCCAGCCCCCATGACTTCTCTCATTACCTGAAAATAAAGAAGACATTTTGATAACATTCAGGACATCAAGGGTCATACGACAACAGTTCTGATGGCCATTCCAAAAAGAGTTCCAAAATTGCTTTGAAGGGTGGACTAGGCACTGGGGTCGGTGCATAGCTTTCCAAGGGGAGTACTTAGAACGTGACCATAGTGATAGTCAGCAATGAGGCATGTAGCACTTTTTCTAGGATGAGTTGGTGAGCGTAATTGTCCTACCTTGTAGACAGGTCATCTCAAGCACATTGTGTTGTGAAGAGGTCTTCCAAGGACTGGTGGCAGTGAGATTTACTCCAGGACCTGAGAGGAGGCTGTGATCCAGGCAGGGGGGAGTAGTGCTAGGGGAAAGGAGAGGATTTCAGGCAAAAGAAATATTATGGGCCAAGACCTATGATGGGAAAGCTGACACTAAGTTTGAGGAGGGAAGAGAAGAATAGTATAGGGGGAAAGGAAGAAAGTAGTGTGAGAACATTCTTGAGAACAAGTTGGGGCAAAGTCCAGTAGGACCCTACGACCATGCTTAAGATTTTGGTTTCATATTAACTGCAGAATACCATTGAAGAGTTTTTGAACAAAGATATGCAAAGATCTGATTAGCAAATTTAAAACTTTTCCTGTTTGTTTTGGAGCATAGGACTGGGGGTGGGGCTGGGGGAGGCAAGAGTAGATGCAAGGAATTTAGAATGAAGACAAGTATTAGGAATTGAAAGGCAAAGGCTTGAGCTATTAATTACCTTCTCTTCAAAAAGATTCTGGTATGTATGCCTTTTCATTGGCAACAACTCCTTTTTTTAAAAAATGTTATTCATTAAGCACTTCCAAGAAAAGAAGGTAGAAAGCACACCGGATTGGTTGCTTTATGCCGAGAGGTGCATTTATAATCTGTTTCTTTGACAAGGTGTTTGCACTTTATTTGTAATTGTATAATGAACATAGTTTTCCTAAATATGGGCATTTAAGGACTCACCAAACTGGTTAAGGGGATTATTGGGGCATTAGAAATTTTCTTTTCAAATCATACCAGGCCTTCTTTAGCTGATTTTCAAGGTTATCTGATTTTGTATTTGTTGGTATGGGGAGCCCTCCTCACCCCAGCCTCCTGTTCTTGTGGGTTTAACTCCTGTTTTTGTGGGTTTAACTCATTCTAAGACTTTTGCTGATCGTGGAGGTACTTGGTGCCTTTCTCACCAGCTTCTAAGGAATATACCTCGTCTTTAGTCCAGTCTGTTGGCATTCGTTTCTGCATCCCAGGCTGTTCAAGCCTAGCCATAGGCCAGGCCCTCTCCCCTATTCCTGTTAATAGAACTCTATTCTGGATCCCCTCGTTTTCTGCCCTAAGACTGCCAGTGACACAGTTTATGTTTCCTGTATAGTTTTGTATTATCTTTAACTTTGTCACACTCTGGTGCCCCTTCTGATATAGTTCCTACCTCTATTTGCTACTTTATGACAAGTAACATATCTTTGATGGAAATGTAATTATACCTTTAAAAATAGTCAACATGGAAAGCCATCTAGGAATTTCCGCTCTGTTGAGGAATATCTGAAGGAGTATCTTTTATAGTCTACGCCAAGTAAAACTTATTCTACTCTTTATAAAATACTCATCAATTGACGAATTAAGAAAAAATTCACCAGTTCTGAAATATTGGCTAACCTGCATAGCTTTCCAGTAAAACAGAGTAAGCTTCTCTTTGGTAGCTGTGTTGGTTGGGCTTCCCTAAAAGCAAAGCCTGAGACAAAGATTTAAGCACAAGTGGCTTATTTGTGAGGCAATCCCAGGGAAGCACCAGTATTGCAGGATTATAGGGAAATGAGACAGGGAAAGGAAGTCAATATAAAGTGTGTTACTTAATAGCTCTGTACTCTGGGCAATTGGGGCTTGATCCCATTGTGGTTCCGTGGGAGACAGTCCACAGGCATTTCTCCTGATGGGAAAGAAACTAGCATTTATCCATCCACTCCCATTTGTCACTGACTAAAGATAGCCTCCAGGGTCCTTACCTTCCTGGTACTCCAGGCCTCTTTTCCGAGAGCTATTGGAAGGAGCTGTCAGCAGAGAGTTGCCAGTGCCTGCAGTGAGGTGCCATCTTTGCATAAAGAAACAGGAAGTGCCAAGGAACTAATATGAATCCTCACCAACAGCTTCTGCTACTGTAGCCTCCTGCCCAGGGTCTCCACATAGGGTTGCACAGATTGGGCTTTACACAAAGGCACCCAGTTAGTGGGGTCTGCACAGCACCACCACCAGAAAAGATAAGCAACCTGTGCCAAGCCACAAGTTCTGTGAGGTTATTTCCACTTGTCCTAATTTGCCCAGATATGCTTATGGAGGCCCCTTTATGGCTCATTTTTCTGTGCCTTCTATTTCCCGTTGGGGACCGCTGGCAGGACTTGGTTCTTGCTGATACTTCACTTCTGTCCAGGGCATTCCCCGAGGATACGGCTGCCCCCCTCTGTCAGTCCTCTCCACGTGCACTCTGGGATGAACAGTAAGTTTTCAGTAGTGTTTGTGTCCATCTAATTTCAAACCCATGTATTAGTTTCCTATATACTCTTAATTTTTGTCTATCACATGGAATGCATCTGATTAAAGAGATTCTCCAGTCTGATGCATTAAGTTGTTAAAAGTTCAGATGACTTCATATTATTCCTTTGAGGGCAGTTGCATTTTATTCAAGGCATAGAGTTCTCTTGGCAGGATTTCACGGGTCACAAGGGGGCCACCACCCCCAACACCCCTCTTACAGACATCCAAAAGAATAAAATTAGCAACTTGAGAGGCTACATGCTGGTAATGAAAGACTGACCATATACCATTTTAGATTTGAATGTTACATTACGATCTTGTCCCTTTTCAGTTACAGTGGCTCTGGTTAACTTGCTTCAGTTGTGCCAACGAAGGTGCCTCCATAATGCACAAATGTTTCCTGATGCAGGAAACCCAGATAAGTAACTCTAGTCCTAAGAGGTGGATATACTGTTTACCAACTGGTAAACTTTTGAGTTCCATGCACTTCCATTCCTTACCATTTAAATTTTAGTAACAGTCTAATTGGAACTCCAAAGTACCACTTGTAACTGTTTTGAGGCAGATTTAGTTTAACTTGCATCGCTCTACTCCATATATATATACTGACTATATAATGTATCACCCAAACTAGAATATCTTTGAGAGTAAAAAGAAGAGACCCTGTAATAATAATATGCTCAAATAGCAAGCATAAGCCAGGATTGTCCTGAGTTAACCAAGAAGTATGGTTACCCTGTTGCCTTTTACCTATTCATGCTCTTGACATAGCACTGGAGGGAAGAAGAAGAAGAAAAAGCAGGACACTGAACTCTAATTCCTCAGTGCCATTTTGGAAGTAAGGAGGAACCACAGGAAATAATGCTGTCATTGCAAATGGTTCTTTTGCTGCCATTTTCCCTTCCTCAGCACGGTATGTCAGGCAAAGAGCTGAAAGAGTACATAGGTTTCAGAGGACATGGGCCTTAGTTGGAATTTGCTTCTGTTTGGGAGCTTTTGTTTTTGCTGGTGGTGAGAGTTTTTGCTTCGCATGATCATCTCAGGATCCATCCAGGTTGTTGCAAATGGCAGTCTTTCATCTTTTCTTATGGCCAAAGCATAGCGGCGAGAGTTTTAACACATGCTAACTGTTACTTAACTCTTGAGCTCCAGTTCTCATACTTGTAAAATATAGCAACATCAATACCCGTACATAATGATGAGGGTTAATGGGAATGTGTGTGAAGAACTTAGGCATGGATAGAACTTGGTATGTAAAAAGCACTCAGCAAAAGTTTGACTCTTCTCTTATCCTGGTGCTCATCCCCAGGCAGGAGGGTTAGATGTGACAGGGTGCTGGGAAAGCAGCTGACTGACACGAAAGAATGCTTAATAAGCACACTTTGAAAGTGATCATTTTTACAGCTTGAATGTATTACTCATGTATTATAAGTACCAAGTGGATACAATGCAAGAAATCATTATGGGACTTTCGTCTTGTCCATAAAGAAGCTCTTTTAAGAGGTTTACCCTGGAAATCATGTATTAGCCCTGAGATTTACTCCTCTGATGTTTCTTACATAACTAGAGAAGCTACCTAGTATTTAATAGAGTAAGCAACATATTTTCATTTCATTTCATTTAAATTGCTTCATTATGCAGTCCGTTTAAAATTCTGTAACTATGTAACTGTTTTCAAATTATGGCTATTTAGCAGTTTTCGAATTTATGAGTTGATACATAGCAAATTTACTGAGTAAGTTTTCACTTTGTGGTCCTATAATAAGCTACAGAAAACACTTTTGACAGAAGCAATTTAATCATACTGTGTGTATGTGTGAGAAAAAGAGGGGGGAGGAAGAGGGAGGAGGAGAGAAAGAGACAGAGAGAGAGAGAGAGGTAGGGGAGGGAGGGAGGGAGGGAGGGAAGTAGGGAGGGAGAGAAAAGTCTTGGCAGAGAGCTCCCTCCAATATTCTACCCAGAGACAGCATAAGTTACTTAAACCGGGTCAAAGCTTCTTCGGCTTTCAGTCTTCCTCTGAGAACAACTTAATGCTGATTCTTAATTTTTTCAAGATAAACAAGGTAAGTCTATGATACATGTATGAATTTACTAAGTTCTAACAAAAGTCTGTCAGTTAATTTAGAACTTTTAATAAAACTGAAACCAAAAGCCATATTGCTATGTTTGTCTGAAGTTTTCAATGATATATTAACAGTTTGCAACCAAAGGTAGTGTTATTTTTGACTTTACTAATAACTGGATGAAATATAAAAAATGTAAAACTTGTTATGTGTTATTATAGAAGGATGTTGCTACTCTAGGTATAGTTATAAAACTATAATGTCTAAATATGATTAACTTTAAACCTATACTTATAGGATTTTATTGCTGGATTTGAAATTGAGCAGTGCTTCAATTCAGTAGTAGCAAAATACAGATCTTCATATTATCGCAAAGTTATATTTTTTCTTTAAAGCAATTTCATCTATATTTAAAATTGTGTCAAGTGTGTTGCATATTGTATAGCCCTTTTACATACAATTAAATGCAAATACTTTATATGGACATTTACTTTGGAAACTCAGAAGTATATTTACTTTGCATTTTGAAATTGTAAATCATCTTTCCTATTTAGGCTCCAAATATTTTGCCTTTCGTTTTGTTATGTTCAGTCAAGGACCACAAAAATGTAACATTTTTGTCCGAATAGCTTACGATGAGTCATATCAACTGTGTTATTTAAGATAGTTTATACTTTTTTCCCTAAGACTGCCTGTTTATGGTCTTTCCCAGAAATATTTCAGAGAAACCAATTAAAATTCTCAAACGATAACTATGATTTTATTATCTTTAGAGTAGGAAAAAAAATCCATGTTAAGAATGGAAACAAATTTTAAAAATTGATTTTGCGCTTTTGTATAATTTTTGAGGAGCAGCGTAATCTGGTAATTTTTTCCCTAATCCATTTTCGTTTTCACTCATACTGATGTCAATAAACAGTCTGGCTGAAGTGGGAAGTATTGTCATCATTAGAGTTTGTGCCAAAGCCATTCTGAGAACCCTCCAGAAAAGGACAGTCTTAGATATAGTCAAAAACACTGCTGTTCTCCAAAGACTAAGCATATAATCTATGTGGTAAAACCAGGATTTATCAGTAACTTCCTTTCTTTCTTCTTTCTTAAAAAGCAAAAGTCTAAATCAAGATCTGATGGAGAACACTTGCAAGATTATGTATATTATTAAGGAAGAGTCTTCCACATAATGCTTATGTGTTTTTTGGGGGGGTTTTTTGGTGTTTTGTTTTGTTTTTTTTTACATTTCTATTTTATATTCTGAGTAATACTTGTATGGAATGAAATCCTAATTTTAGTTTCAATTAACACTTAACATTTAACTTTAGAAGTAGGGCTTATCAATGGAAAGAAGGCATAAATATACTTAGAATGAATGTAATACATTTGTGATTTATATCTTCCCCTCCCCTAATTTCTAATTTAGTTTAAGTCATTTTTCTTAAAAAAAAAAAAATCTTAACATCTGTGTGGTTTTATGCATCCTCATGTTGGACCAACCGAGTGAAATGTCCTCATGTTTCTTATCTATGCTTATTATTAATGGACAGCAAGAAATTATTTTTCTACCCGAGTAAAAAAGTTCTTTTATTTTTCTCCCTCCCACTCTAACGTTGGCATAAGACCAACAGTAAAGGATCAGTGTGGTCTGCAATAAATTTTTACCTGATTGACCAATTAATAGGAATTACTTTGGGCTTCTATGAAGATATACACACAGTGAATGCTCCAAGCTTTAGTTACTAAGATTCAGCCAGCAACATCAGTCAATAAACATTTGGTGAGCAGCACTCTTTCACGAAGCACTCTGATGGTTGAGTGCTGAGGGGAGAGATATAAAAACATATTCCAATGAAATGGTACATGTAAGTGAAAGATTTTACTAAAGGTCTACCCCATTAATTTAAGTGTTTTCATAGAGCAGTTCATAGTCAATTACCGTTTTATTTATAGGAAAATAATATAGGAGTTTACAGAGCAGTATCACTGCAACTTAGGCTGGTCAGACTGAGGTGTAAGTAGAGATGCTTTGAGGTGATCTTAAAGGATTTCTCCAGAAAGACAGGCAGCACATTCGAGTAGGTGGGGTGGTATCAGAAAAAGCTTGGAGGCAGAAAATATCAACTCATGGAAAGGAAACAGGATGTAGCCAGCATGGCTGGAGTAAAAGGTTGCTATCAGAGTGTAGGGAGAAGTATTATAAATAGGGCAGAGTTGGTGGAAATAAAATATGGGAGCACTATAAATGACATGCTAGGCTGTGGGAGGGCCAGCAAAAAAGGAGCAGGGGACCAGCATCTTCATGAAAATTAATTTGTTGTGGTTGTACAAACCCAACTGAAATGACAAGAATCGCATCATGTCCCCATCTGAAACAAGCAGGAAGGAATAAGTAAGGAGATGAGGCAGTAAGAATCAGAATGATAACCACATTTGATAATGGAAAAATGGCAGGACCTTTAACAGAAAAGGGACATTAGCAGAGAAGGCTAGTTTGGGTCAGGAAACCTCTACCAGTCAGGGATTGACCAGAGAAGCAGAATCTGTGGGAGACATTCATCACAAGGAATTAGCTGATGGGATTGTAGGGGCTGGCAAGGCACATCTGGAATCCACAGGGCAGGCCCTGAGCAGGGACAGACGAAAGCTCTCAGCACTGAATGAATCTTCAGTACACAGGCGGGGGTTTTTCGTCAGGGAAGCCTCACTTCCGCTCTGAAGCCCTTCAGCTGATTGAACCAGGCCCATCCAGATTATCTGAAATAGTCTCCCTCATTTACAGTCAACTGGTTATGGACTCTAATCACACCTACCTTCATAGCAACACCTACTTTTGTGTGTGATTGAATACCTGTGACTGTAGCCACATCATAAAAGCATCAGAATCCTCCAAATTGCTATAAACTCCAAGGTGCTGGTAGGAATTCTTACATGGAAATGGCCAAAAGTACATTGGAAATTCAGAATTGAAACTCATTGAAACTCATATGGGAGGTACCACGATGGAAGTTACTCACGTGGAGATGATATCCATATCAGTCAGGAAACTTAGGGAGATCCTCAGAAAAGGCTGTCAACTTCTATGTCAAAGGTGAATTCTGGGGGGGAACCATTTTTGAGGAGCAAAAGAAAGAAGAGTTGACTAAAAGAGAAAGAAAACAATATTGAAGAGCTGAGAACCAGAATAGCATAGAGCCTCTCTTTGCTATGCTTTCCCACTAGTTTCCCAAGGTTTCCAATGGGGTAGAAACACAGCTGTGGTTCCCCTGCGTTCCTCCTGTGTTAGAGGGTCTTGCTGCCAGAGACCCCAACGGAACAATGTGTACATTTTGGGGGCACCCTCTGTGTATTCCAGATGGTAAGGAATTAGAAGCACACCTGTTGTGATTAGTTAATGGAGGGATCTTCTGGGGATCTTTTCCTCCACAGCCTTGAAGGCTCGTTCCCTTCCTCATCTGTCTAGGAAATTTTCATTTAACCTTCCAGGTACAGCTTAAGCATCTCCTTCTCTGTGGGAAGTTCCTTAACTCACCCCCGCAGACAGGTTAACTTCATCCTTTGTTGCATCGCTCACTTTGGCATATTTTACACAAATTCTATCTCTTTGGCTGAGATAGAATTGCTTATATGTTTTCCTCCCCCACCCAGCTGTAAGCTCCTTTCAGTTGTAGATTTACCAATGCCCATAACACCATTTAAGTGTTTGCCATATATTTGGGAAATGAAGGATGGCTATGTACGCATGTATATGAGAAGACAATGTGTAGAAAGCAGATCTATGTATGTTTATAATCATTTCTTGGAAGGAGAAATTTTGAGAGGTGTAAGGTTTAAGGAGTAGAATTTAAGAGAATAAGGTGGAGGGAGAAGAAGAAGAGGGGCAGTGTGGGGTAGGATGCTGCAGAGCAGAACAGGAGGAGGAGAGGTTTGTGTAGATAAGGACTGAGTTGGAAGGGAGGAGGGATGGGACAAATCTGTTCCCAGAAGAATAAAAAACAAATGGACGAGAGGTAAAATGTGTCTTCTCTAAGAGATTTTTCTTAATGTGTAAAACCTGACATTTTTAACTGTATTTATCAATTTAGCTGTGATCAAAAGCATTTAAAGTGCTTGTAACAATGAAAGCTGCTGTTCCTTTCCTTTTTCCTTTCCTGTGTTTTGTGTGTGTGCGTGCGTGTGTGTATGTGTATGAGAGACAGAGAGAGAGAGAGAGAGAGAGAGAGAGAGAGAGAGAGAGAGAGAGAGAGAGAGGTCTATTATGGGTAGGTCTTATGCAAATTTTAATTGACATTTCACCTCTGTGTTTCCCCCAGCCATACTCCTATGCTATCCTAGTGTTGATTGCAAATTCTGGTAAGTCTAAATATGGTTCTCTCATCAAGAAATTGAAAACATTTTGCAAATAGTATAATTTATTAATATAATTATAATACTATGGGTTGCAAGAAAACCAGAAGAATGACTTTCCATATCAACATTATATGCAGTGTCCTTGAGAGGAAAATATAGAGGTTAAAGAGAAGTATCTCATTCTACAATTGAAATCGCCAGTATATATATCCATGGTATTTAATTTTAACAAAATTAGATGTCCTTTCTCATCAGAATTGTTAAATGTATTCCTGAGATAACTCTTTTCTCCTGTGTCTTCCAGAGTTCCATCTTTAATTTTTTAATGTTTTTTGCCTTTAGCTTAGAAAATGATAGATGAAGCTTTCAAATCCATAAAAAGTGTTCTTTCTTTCTCAGATTGATGTAGAACTTGACTGTTTGTTATCTTTAAAATACATATATGAACTTATTTTGTAGAAAAATCCAGCTGAAATGAAATTACCAATAATTTAGAGTACCAGGGATATACAGTACTTTGGTACTTTTGGGGGGAAATTTCAAGAAGTAGTATTGAGAGCCTTTTTAAAACGTTACTTCAGAATTAGATTTGCAATTAAAATCTTCCTTTCTCTAAAGAGAACGCCAGAACTGAGAGTGATTTCTCTGGACTGTGTCTAATCTGCAGTGCTTGGGTTTCTATCACTGGGAGCACTATGTATGGCTGCGTCCAGGTTGCTCCACCTGTTACATAACAATTTACTGTAGCAGACAGATGCTGCACTGGCGGGTGGACTTGGCCTGTTAAAGTGTGAACAAGTGGAGTGTGACAATGTGTGATCTTTCTGAAACAATCTTAGTAATACAGGAAACAGTCCACTTACTACTTCACTACTTTCATGGTGAGACTTTTTTTGAAGGGGCGTGGGGGGGAGTTGAAGTTTCATCTATAGTAAAGTCCATACAGAGACTCTGAAGTAGAACAATTCAGGCTTTAATCTTCACTGTGACATTATGGGGCTGTGTGGCCACAAGCTAACAATTTAACCTTACTGCACCTGGATTCTTTAAACAAAGAGAATGAGATCACTTTTTTTTAAAGTGCTGGTGCTAAGTGTCAGATCTCTTCTAAAATGGATCGGTTTAATCCACCTATCATACATTTCAAAATTTAAGCTCAATGTTTATTTTTAATATTCTTTTAATCTTCGTTTGATGTGGATTGGAAATAAATATTGCCGTGACAAGATTAGTTTACTGCTATAGTATTGCATACGCTTCAAAATATATTTAAGTAAAGTATTTAAGATTCTTATAAATTTGCTTCTACCTAATGAAAAAACGTCAGGTTCGTTTATAGCTTACATCCTAGTGTTTTCCTTCTGAAAAAGCGTTTTCAACTCTGCAGTCTTGACCATGTTCATTTGTTCTCACTTGTCAAGGTATAATGTCTTAGTCTGTTCAGGCTGCTGTAGCAAAAATACCACAGACCGGATGGCTTATAAACAACAGAAATTTATTTCTTACAGTTCTGGAGGCTGGGAAATCCAAGGCCAAAGACCAGCATGGTCAGATTCCAGTAAGGATCTGCTTCCTGGTTCAGAGATAGCCATCTTTTTGCATAACCTCACATGAGGGAGAAGCAAGCAAGCTACTAGGGGTCTCTATGATAAGGCACTAATCCCATTCGTGAGGGCTTCATCCTCATTACCTAATAACCTCCCCAAAACCCCCTTCCTAATACTAGATGTCAGTGTATTAAATGGGGTGGGTGGGGGACACAAACATTCAGTCTTTAGCAAGTAGCTAAGTCAGAATCCAACATTTTGGTGTGGTTAACACCAAATGTGTCCCTTAACTCCTCAAACTGTCAGGACTGTTCATTGTTTTACAATCAAGTCAGTCAGGACAGTGCCTTGAGAGTAATAAGCGATGTCTGAAAAATGAGAAGCAGTTAGTAATTGACGTTTATGAGGTTGTCAAAATATCGATAATATGTGCATCATTCATATGTGCCATTTTGTTAACACATCCACTGTACTAAAGCTTAGATATCCAGGTGGGCACATTGCACCATTTGCCTGAAGAATCTTTAAATGCTGTGCTTGACATAGTTCGGTCAATTCCTTACGGTCCCTGCAATCTAGGTAATTCAGTTCCGGAGATTGGTAAACCTTGGCACTCAGATTTTCCCTTCACCAGCATAGATTTTAGGTTTTTATTCTCTCATATATTTCAAGTTCTTGTTCACCTAGTGTTATAAACATGGAAGGTAGCAGGATAAAAAATTAAAGAGCCCCAACTTTTAATATTCTTCTTTACTAATTTTCACTACCAAACATTTTCTTTTTATTTCCTTTACTCTTTGTTATTTAATATTTATTCTAACCACAGTAGGGAAGTAACCAGCCAGCATTAACTCAAACCTCTCAAGCCCAAGGGCTCAGAGTAACCCTTTTGTACATACACTGTATTCTTGTCAGTCATGGAATCATTCTTGATCAGCCCCATACAACCAACCCTCAAATTACTCCCAAGAATTGTGTGGCCAGGCCTCAAATTACCACTGTTGAGTTCACTTCCCCTTTTTGCCGCTTATTATGCTCATACTCTGGGGTATGGTTTGATCTCAGCATCAGCCTGAAACGAAGTAGTCAGAGCATTTTGCTTTACGGGGACCAGCTGGTCAGAATCGCATGGAGCTGATGGCCACCCTCACGCTCATGGTCTTTTTTGCTCTCTTTCTCTCTTTTCCTCTCCCCACCCCCCATTTATTAATTCATTCTTCACTTTCCTCCCAGAATCTGCAGTGTTTCCTGAATTTACTAACTTAATGCCTTCTGTGCCTGTTAGCCAATCCTGATGCCTTTTTCCTCCTCTTAAACCATAAATTATCTTTCTGATCGCTCAATAAACAGGTAGAGCTTTTTTTTTCCTTTTTTCTTTTTTTTTGTCCCATTCTCTAGAATAGATATGTCAGCTGGGTGTTAGACAGTAAGCCGATGACCTATCTCATACCAACCAGATGTAATTGGTAATCAGAAATCCAAATAAACCTCCAGTTATGATATAACACACTGAAGGGAAGTATTTCCAGATGGTAATATTTTGGGAGAGTACAGCCACCTTGAGTAGATCCTACTTTTTCACTGTTGACTTTGCCTCCTGTACTATGGGCACGTGCAGGGCTCAGGAGGCAGTGGAGCGAGCTTCGTGTAAGACAGGAGCCATGAGTGTGGATTCTTTTGTGAGTGAGATCCCGCAAAGGTGGCATCTCTCCAGTATTTTCTGGCTGCTGACTCCCTGGAAATTTGCTAGTGGACATGTTTATAATCTTTGCCTCCTGAATTGAAAATAGCCCCTCTGCCAATAAAATTTTGAATGTCCTTATTAATAAAATTGAAACAGGATTATTTTAAAAAGCTACCCGTAGTAAAGATACATCTCTGACGGCCTGTGTTTCTTACATCATAATTTTATAAATGCAAGAGAAAAGAGATAGCTGTTAGCGCCTCTGAAATTATTTTCTCCTTCTCCTGAAAATTCTGGAGTTCAAAAGGAAAAAGTACATGGTTTCCAATTTTATAGTTGTAAAAAAAAATGATCCCAGTTTTTTGTTGTTGTTGTTTTTCTTTAAATGCTTTGTTTAAATCAAGTCTTAGTAAATAATGCTTTCACTGTCTTTTAAAAATCCAGGGATAAATACCTGGTTATGTGAAGAAGGTAAACCAGACCTTACAGTATGTGTTAGCACATCCTCTTTTATTCTGTGAAGTGTAAGTTCTTCTCCACTGAACCTCTGCCTCTGCCGCCTTGCTGTTACCCACCGTTTTCTTGAGGAATATTCTGTCTGGGTCTCTAAGGCTTTGCAGTCCCCAGAGTACCCACATGGAGATACCAACCAGAGGGACAGAGAAGTGAGGATCCAGTCTTCAGAAATTTGCACACCCACTACAACTGGTACTTATATGTAACCCCTCCTTTCTTCTTGGACCCACAAGTTTCCTTAACTGATATGTAGGAGGAAAAACTCTATGAAAGCGAATAGGATTTTGTGACTCACGTAGGACTTCCTTGGGCTTTTATTATCAAAATTTATCACAAGTTTTTCAGAGCCTGACCAAAACTCCATACAAAAATAACCAACAGATTTCTGCTAGTGATAATCCTTCAAATAGACCAAAATAAGGGATGCGTTATATTATGCAGCATGAGACAGTTTTAGAAATCAGAGATTCTAGGCTTTCCCAAGCCCCTGATCGAGAAATGGAAGCCCACATGCCGCATGTCATTAAAAAGTTATAAGCCAAGCTAACAAGATGCTGAATAAAAGGTCTTTTCTACCATGACAAAAATACCTTTAGAATGACCACGGAGTTCAAGTTTCAGTTTAGAATTCTGACTGCTCAGAGTGCGGGGCTTGAACTTGGCTCACCCCCATCTCTTGCTGGGAGACCTGCTGCTCGCCTCCTTCTCTTCCCACCCTTGGCTCTTCCTGCATCTTGAGAGGCCTTGCACACGTGGTGAAACTCTGTGTATAGCCACCTGGACTTCGGGGTATGCACATGGGCGGTGCTACCCATCCTCGGGAGGCTGCATCCCAGAAAGATGTGTGCCTGGCCTGGGTGTGGACTTGGGGCCATTTGGGCAGGAAATTCTGGGGTCTGGAGGCTTAGTTCAGAAAGGCAGACATGGGCTCCAAGGGGCAGCAGCTCTGGGTGTGTACATCCTCTTGATCCATGGGGAACGGAAGGTCACGTGCTGAGTGACAAGGTGACAGCATTAGAGGGAGAGAAGGGCCCTTTAAAGCACAAAGGACGTAAAGGCCGTACCCCGATGACTTTTCATAGACCCTCATATACAACATGTTCTTATGAATTGTATTGATTAACTCATTTCATAATTAGTTATTTGTCAAATTTTGTTTTATATATAGACCGTTTATACCCATCCGATTTGTTAGGAACTCATGGCTAATGCTGATGGCAGGGAATCAGAAATTCCTCTTTCCATGAACTTTGCCTTAGGAGTTAGTCAAACCCATTTTATTTTGTCCCTGTAGCATTTATATGGACAGTATTTATTCCTGGCTCTCAGTAATTGTCTTGTAAGTTCTTCTAAGTTTATGCCTCACTCTCTCCATGCTGACATACACATACAAACATGCTCTCTACCTCTCTGCTGTGGATTGGGAAAATCATAAGCCTGAATACAATAAATAAATTCCAGTTCTGCTGTTAGTTCAAGCTATACTGAGTCCCCCAAATGAGAGAAACTACCCAATTGCTTCTCATCGCCCACTATTGAGAGTGCCTAATGCTGTGACTTTGAATTTCAATATGCGGCTCTCTGTCAGTGGTGACTAGTTATACATGACAGGTCTTTCCTCCGTCAGTTGTAGTCCTGTTTCAGATTCTCTCAAGAATTACTGCCTGTCTCTTTAAGTTGCCCTGCTGGGTCTGCCAAAAAGAATGTCGTATGTGCCACAAAGCTTATATTTCAAATCAGACTATCACAATTGTGATGAAAATCCATCTAATTTGTTTCAAGGAATGTGATGAGAAGTACAGAGAACCTACTTTGTTTTATAGAATATAGAAAAAATATTTGCACTCATTTCCTTTATGATCTCAAATTCTCTTTTCTGCCTAGAATAACCAGTGCAATCATTGTCACACAATAATCAGGAACTTCAGATGTGCGTACTTGTTTCAGAATGCTGAACTCCCAGAAAAGGGCATCTCTATTTATTGTACCCTGCAGTGTACCTTATACAATGACGATGTTTAATTAACATTATTCATTGCTAGATTCTCCCCTTCTCTCCCTACATTCTCTGAGACTTCCTAAGGAAGAAAATTTCCATGAACTCTGTTGTTAGAAGAGGAGCCTTATTCTTACAAATATGAAACTGTAGAGGACCAATTCAATAATCATAATCTCCTGTCTAAAATTAAAGAATTGAGAGTACTCTTCACAAAACTATTTTATTCTTTTAAATCCACAGTGGGTTTGATTTAGAATCCTATGTATTATGATATAGGATAGGCTGCTGTAACAACACACCCTTGGATACCGTGGCTTAATCAAGACTCGCACATAATAGTCCGGGTGGACAGTTCAGTCTGAAGCTGATATAGTGACTTCATCATGTCAGGGACCCAGACTCTGCAGCTTCAACAAGTGCTGCCATCCTGAGGTCCAAAGCAGCCAGTGCAGCTCTCACCGTCCCATCCTCGTGCCATCAAGAAGGGAGAGGAAAAGGGAAAAGGGGTTGGTCCTCAGATGGGAGGATGGGGGAATTCTGTCACTGAGAGAAAAGATTGGGAATGAATACTAGAGGCACAAGTGGTCTCTGTGACATGCTGCAATTTATTTATGCTTCATTCTAAATAGCATTTTGAGTTAAATATGAGGCACAGATGTGTTTGAGTAGAGCAAGGGGAATTAGCATTGTTCAACTTGGAGACCTAATCTATGCAAAACTTTGAGATCTTATTGTGTTAACAATAGATAACCTTACATAGGTGCTGGGTATGTACTGAGTGTTTTACATGGATTACCTCATTTACTCCTCTAAATAATCCTCTGAGTGAGGTACTGTTATCCTCCCATTTCATCGATGAGGAAAGTGAGACATACAGAGGCTACTAGCGTAAGCTGCCTGCATGCACAGAATTAGTAAGTGGGAGAGCTTAGAACTAGTCACTGAATCCAGACGTTCTGATTCCAGAGCTGCCCCTCTGACCAATTCCTGTCCAGCCACACTTTGGAGTATTAGACTGCTTTCTGAAATTGGGTGGCAGGAAGGATTCCCTAGAGAGTAATACCTTGAGTTTAAAAAAAGAAAAAGAAAACATGAAACATGTAATAAAACATTTGCTTTTCTCTGGGTTTCGAAAAGCATGAAGTATTGTTTTATTTTTGTAATCAGGATGGCAGATTGTAAGGAGATAGTCTAGGTTTAGACTTAATAAAGGAAACCCAGCTTCATCTAAGGTATTAATTTAGACCAAAGAAGATTTTTAAAAAAACAAACAGATTTGATCTAAATGTGATATATTTACTACCCCTGGCAAACAACTCCGAGCCCTTATTTTTTTTAACATTAAGAATTATTAATAAATGACTTAAGTATATTCATGTTAATAAATGATTCAGGGATATTCATGTCAGGCTTCAGACCACTTTTTAATCAAGGCAACCTGAGACAAGTCCATCCTAGTGTTTGGGGCTTAACCTAGCTCATCCTCAGACCATATCATAGGTGATTATCTCCAGGTGCTTTAAAATGCATTTAAATCATCACATTTATTAAATAGGAAGATGACTTTAGAGTTTAAAATAACAGTATCCACTCCCTGGATGTCTTAGTTTGCCAGGGCTGCCATTACAAAACACCACAGATGGATGGTTTGGATAACAGAAATGTATATCCTCGTATTCTAGAGGCTGAAAGTCCAAGCACAAGGAGAAGGCAGGTTTGGTTCCCTCTGAGGCCTCTGTCCTTGGCTTGCAGATGGCCACGCTCTGGCCGCCTCTTCACGTGGTGGTCTGTCTGTGTGTCCTCATCTCCTCTTCTTCTGAGGACACCCGTCAGATACGATTAGGGTCTCCCTAGCAGCCTTGCTTTAACTTAATTGCCACCTTAAAAGCCCTGTCTCCAAATGCAGTCGTGTTATGAGGTACTGGGGGTTAGAACTTCAACCCATGAATTTGGGGGGACACAATCCAGTCCATGACATGAACATACTTTGAAACAGTGAGGCTGTGAAATCAAACAATTTGCAGAAGTAAGAAGTTCAGCATTTGAATTTTCCCCCTCCCTTATCACTTTGGCCAAAATAGGCTGCAGTCCAGGTGGTGTGTTATTTTCAGTGACCGTAAACCTTTTTACCTAAAATTTTTTGGCAACCTTATGAAGTTTGATATGCAGATTATTTAAAAGACCATCTTGAACTTGCTATTGCTTACATTTTCACCATCTGGGCAAGAGGGAACATTGATGTTAAATTAGCAAAATTTTCCTGAAAATATCGAGTGTGATTGATGAACTGAACAGATAACGACAGGCACGTATTACAGTCGCTTGTAACAATACCAGACTTCTTCCTAGAGAATAACCATTAGCCACAGAAGGGCTGAAAAACTAAAGGTCAGTGTTCAGCACAGATGAATCCTTTTTCTAAAGTTGAATCTGTGGGGAACTTAAAGAAACTCTTTTACCTCTTTGGAGTTGCAGGAGAGGAGAACTACATCACTGGAAAAGATTTGAAGTATTCTTAAAGTATCATCAAGGGACTTTATTCCATCCATCTCACAAAAAATATTCTGAATGATACTACTTTTAGCTTGTTAAACCACTATATTTCTTTCCTTATAAATCTGGAAAATAGGAAGAGGAAAGGGCAATAGTAGACTTTATGGCTTGTAGGATTAACCTGGAGAATAAATGAGGGAAACCATAAAAGTCAAAGAGCCCTCATACAGTGTTCTGAAAATAATCTTTTGACGTGTGAAATTTTTACAAGTTGTACTTATCTGGCTTGGGATGAAATCTATTTAAAAACTTTGGCACAGTACAAAAGGAACATTTTTGTTTATTTGTTTTAAAAAAAAAATTGTGGCACTATTGGACTAGACTACCTAATAAAAATTCCCAGCTATTTGGTTACCACAACACTAGAAGCATCTGACATCAACAAAGGAGGACTGCTGGATATTTTCTCTTAAAGAATTATTCTTGGAGATCTATGACAATATTGCTGTATAAAATTATATATAATGCAAATTAAACACAACTTTACATGAATAGGATTGGTATTGGGCAGACCAATCCCTTGAGACCAGTAAGGAGAACATTAACAATAAAACAAAAGCCACCCAAATGATATGTAATCCTGCACCTTGAGAACCTTGCATGACAGTCCTGTGTGGTCCCACTCTGCTTACTTTTCTAGCTTCCGGTCTCACTATCTTCACTCACCTGAACTCTGGTCATTCTGAAAATGGAGTTCTCTCAGGAGGCCACGCTCCTTATCATTTCAGAACCTTTAAGTACGCTGCTCTCCTGCCCTGAAATACAAATCCCCCTTCACCATCTGCACAGAGTTAAAATTTTCTTTGAAAATCCCTCATATACCAATCCATCGACTGTATGCCCAATACCATTAGTTTAACTATGTTGCTGCTGCTTTGTTTGAACACCAGATGAAGCAATTGTTTGTTTTGTTTTTTATTAGGCAGTCTACTTTAGAGATCATCATAAACACCAGAATTATTTTCAGGAACTGAAACAAAGTAAGGGAAAGACGATTGGCATTTCTCACCTCCTGATCCCACCAGCTTCATGCTCATTTAGTGACATAACCAACAACAGACTCACACTCACTTTAAATTGTTGTCTCTTCCCTTCTTTTCCTCTTTCCATATTATGGAATTTACATAACATAAATACCTAAAGCTAAATACATATAAAATCCTGTGTGTTGCACTACACTGAATCACAGCTAAGCGCGTCAGTCTTTCTTACTAGACCGTGAGATGGTTGCTTCAGGGCCTCTTTCTTCCCCACACACGTGTACAGTCCTGGGCCCAACGCACTCAGCATTGTTTGTTGAATAAATAAATAAGGGAATGAATGAACAAAACATATTATCCACAACTTTCCTTTGTAAAAATAATTGGATGTTTCACTGTACATATAAAAAAGTAAATTGTATCTGATCTTAGGTGTTACTTTCAGGATAACCAAAAGGTTGCAGTTACTCTATATTTTTTTTTTCTTTGTGAGTTAATAGGACATTATTGCATTTATCTTTTGGACCCGAATTGTTTAATCAACTACGTGATATTTTTTTTTACTGATTTTCTCCAATTAATTTATGGAATTAACTGTTCATTTGGCATTAGAGACTGCTTTGATTGAAAGATGATTTCTTGAACATTATCTATGTTTATCTACCTCTCCAACCAACAATTAACCTAAAAATGTGTTTTTTGCCTGTGATTTAGTTAATCATTCCTATCTGCATGGAAACAAGTTCTTATTCCACACATAAAACATAAACATAAACAAGCTCCCCTCGTGCTATGTGACTCTCCAAATACTACGTCTCCATCATAACAAACCTTTGAAAATAGTCATAGGAGGTGTCTCTACTTACTGGTCATTCCTTCAGGCTCCCAGCCCTGTGACTCATTGCATCTACTTCTCTTGACATCACTCGTGTCCATGGAGCCAAGGAGAGTCATCACGTCTCTATCTGTTCCTTACTGAAATTCTAGGTAATAATCAACACTTAATACTTTTACTTTTGAAACGCTTTATTCTTCCGCACCATGACACTTAACCTGTTTTCCCCCATACCTTAAAAGGTCTTCCTTAACAGTCTTCGTTTTCTTCTGGACCTCTAAATATGGAAATATCCTAGGCTCCATTCCATGTACTCTTTTTATCTGCTTGACAGTATGTTGTGTCTGTCTATCTGTCTGTCTGTCTATCTGTCTACCTATTCCTGGTCCTGACCTATCCCTCCTGGTCCTGAATCATGCAAACTCTTCCTACTTTACTCTCCATGTGGCTATTTAGGAAGCTCCTCTACATCCAAAAGAGGACTCATAATTTGCACCACTCACAATGAGTTCCTCTCCCTCTCCAGTAAATGACACTATCATTCAACTAGCTGTCCTAACTAAAAACACAAAAGTCAATCGTTCCTTCTTTTTTCTGAACCACTTGTATATCTAATAGAGCAATGTCAGCTCCACTTCAAAATATACTCAAAGCCCAGTTCCTCCCTTATCTCCACTGCTACTTCCCTAGCCTAACCTAACCTAAGCCACTGTTTGTCTCTTCTTAGGTAGAGATCTAGCTTTCCAGTTCTTCTCCCCACTTGTAGCTCCTACAGTTCATTCTCCACACAACAGCTAGAATGATCCGTCGAAACAGTAAATCAGATCATGACCCTACCCTGTGGCCTCCCATCACACTTGGTATAAAATCCGGGCCACTTTCCAGCAGCACCGACCCAACCGGGTCCTTCCACCTCTTCCGCTCCACCTTCTCTCTCCTTGTCCACCTGACTTCAGCCTTCCATAGCTTTCTCAGACAAGCCGAGGAAGGACAGTCACTCCTCAGGGTCCTGTACCTGAGAGATGCTCCCTGCGGCATCTTTCCCTCAGATCTTTGTATGACTGACTCCTTTTTCACATTCTCAGATCAGTGGCCTTCCATGCCCAGCTGATCAAGAGTAACTCACTCTATTGAGACAGTCTCTTACGCTTTCTTTTTTCCATGATGATTACCAATATCTAAAACTTATGTTAAAATGTGTTTTAGTTGTTTATTGTATGCACTATCCTGTCTCATTACTGTTGTAGCTCCAACACCTAGAATGATGCCTATTAGATTACAGGTATTTGGTGCTTAATGAGTATTTACAAAATGGATTAATGAGTCAGCAGGGTATTTCTAAATATAGCAGGCACCTCCAAATAGGAAAAGACACAAAAAGTTCATATGTAACTATGATACATTTTGGAACATTCTGTGAGAGAAAGTTTGTTCTTCCGAAGTAAATATTGCCCTCAAATGTATTTTACTAATTTTTCATGTGTTTGTGAACATAGAATATTAAAATACAGTAATTTTATAATCCCTTTGTTCTTTGTATAATATTTATGACAGTGGTTTCAAGGCAGAGGTCTCATATCATAATTTGATAATAGACTTCATCTCTTAATCAGGTTAATGATTCTTCGATGGAGACAAATAATTATTAAATAATGGTGGTATCCTGAATAAACATAATAGTATTTTCTAATATTTAAGGGTTTGATGCATTGTATTGACATTTAAAAAATATGTGTAACATTTATGCTACATTTACAGCATATGTACACACATACGGTAACTATTAATATATACATTTGTACTTGTATAGAATATATGTGATTTTAACAGTTTTCAAATGAACTTGTAAGCTTGTATAAGAATGTATACATGAAAATATCTGTGTAGCTAAATCATTATTCTATCTGTTAAAAAAATAAGATCAGACTTTGTATTTTCCTAAACTATAGTATACTAGAATGATCACAAGACTGAGATTCAGAAAATGAAGTTTCTAATCCAGTTTCTGCTGCTAACTAGGTGATGTTGAGCAAATCATTATATTTACTAGAATGTAAGCTCCATTCGGGCAGGGGTTTCTGTCTGTTATGTTCATTGCTATGTTATCAGCATCTAAAAAAGGCTGGGCTCAGAGTAAGTGCTGAACAAATATTTGTTGCATGAATTGTATTTATTCAAATTTACAGTTTCCACCTCTACAAAACAACATTCCTTCCAATCATTGCATTCCAAATAATACTAGAGCCCTAATGGATTTAAGTGAGACAGATTTATTGCAGGAACTGTTTGTTTATTCAGCTTTTACCTGGGCTGTTATAATATTGTTTAGTCCACCAAAGCTCTTTGCATTGAATATTTATTAACATGAATAACAAAGATAAGAGGTAAATCAGTCCGTGTTGCCATCTTGAGAAGGACTAGAACAAGAACTTTAAAATTAAAAATGTGTTATCCAAATGCACAAAATTAAATAAGTATAAAAGAAAGTTCAGTAACCAGCCTTTCAAATGATGCTTTTCCAAAGTGTGTAGCATTTACATTCTGGATGCTGTTAAGGTTTGAAACTGCTCTAAGAATGATGGGCACACCCTGTAGATATACCCTTCTTTAAGAAAACTTGATATTCCAATTTTCAAAACAAATTAAGAGACTCTTCACTTCTACATTTTTTCTTTTCATTCATTGAGCAAATATGCAATGAATGATAGCCATGTGAAACCTGTGTTGGGAAACGCAGAGAAATCAGGTCTTGACAGCCTACTGTCCATTGTCACCTGGATGGCCAGGTGTACACACAGCCCTAAGACCTACGGCAACAGAGCCTCTTGGAGAGAGTAAGCAACAACATTGGAAAGACTGCAGAGGAAACCTGGAGAGCGAGGTGCTACAGACAGAACAACAGCCCCTCCTGAGCAGCATCACAGCCTCCCCACCACAATCACCAGGACTAATCCATCCGTGGGTGGCAGCGTCCTGTTCCCTCATGGCCTGTGTTCTCACTTCATCTATACTACTGTTTAATGAGACCCTGACTCCTTTTTTACTGCTCTTCCCGTCACTCTCTATTCCCCTTACCTTGCCTAATTTTTTTCCATCACATTTATTATGGTAGCAGGCATAGTATATATTTGTTTATTTGTGCATTGCCTTTCTTGTATACACACACTAGAATGTAAGCTACAGGATAGCACGAAATTTGTCATTTATCAGTACATCCCCAGCACCTAGAAGAGTGTGTGACACATAGTAGGGGCTTAGTAAATGTTTGTTTGTTGGATGGATGGATGGATGAAAAAGTAAATGAAAAGCTGAATGAACAAGTTCAGTCTGAATCTCCAACCTGAATCTCCTTGCTTCTGGTCCTCTTCCAGTTTTCAGCATCACCTCATCCTTTAGATTGAAAGTTTGCCCAGATTTTTTCTAACTATGACCCACATTATTTTTAATAAGAATTTGGTGTTCCACCTCGCCTTATTGCCTCATCCTGCCTTCGGTAAACAAACATAGCTCACAGCTCTCCTTGGCTCACTTTGGTAATATACCCTTGGGGCTTGCCCCTACCCCTCAAGTGGGATCTAGCCAATATGTGTGCATGAATGACATGTTTGCTCTGCCACCATGACTTCATAGAGGACCCGCATCTAAGGAAGAGGCGCGGTATACAAGTAAATAAATGCCAGATCTAAACTAAGCAGCACTCAGAATGGCATAAATGAAGTCCCTGCCTTCAGTAAGTGTCCAGATTCTACAATGAGAAGTCAGGTGAGGAAGACCAAGACCAGAACGGGGAAGGCAGAGAAGCTCTGTGCCTTAGGGGGCAAAGGGGTACAGCCCATGAATGTTGGGAGGAGTACAAATAGCTACAATGTTTGTAAAGGACAATTTAGAAATGCTGTTAAAATGAAACAGATTCCTACCCTTTCACTAGCATTTCAACTTCTAGAAATTTATTCTATAAAAGCTCTCTTATAACAACTGAAAACATCCCAAATGCTCAGTAGAGATGGTTGAATTATGATACCATGTAACCATACAGTGGGACGGTACAATCATGAAAAAGAATAAACAGATGTTTTTATTACAATTGTATTAAATGCAATGATAAAATTGCACATTGTTATGTGTGGGTCGATCCTGTTATCAACTTTATAGCACTGTGTTAGATACTAGGAATGGCAGGAAGCAATATTCACAACATCCTTCCCCCTGTAGGAATAAATTCTAGTTGGGGAAGTAAAGCATACTGGTAAACAAATAGAGGTGTAATGGCAAATGGAGCAGTGCTATGAAGAATATAAAGCCTGGCAACGGGATAAAGAGTGATGAGGATCAGAAAAAGCCTCTCTGAGGAGGTGGAATTGGCATGGAGCCTGAATAACATGAGAGAGCAAAGCAAGAAAACCATAAGGGACAAGCAGTGAGGAAACAGGGCCTGAATCACATGCTTGGAATGTACAAGAAAATTCAAAGAAGACTTTGTGCAACAGCAATAATCGTGTTGGATGAGGTATCGAGGGTGAGATCTGAGAGGTCGCCTGAGTTTTAGCTGACATTTTATGGGCCATGATAACAACTTTGGATTTTTTTTAATTTTGATGATAAACCATCACAGGCTCTTGAGCAAGAAAGTGTCATATTCAAATTTGTGGTTTTAAGGAATCCCCATGGCTGTTGTGTAGCAAATATTCAGTATTAAGTCCATATGGTGTAACCAGTTATATCTTTTATTAGACCATTTACAAAAAGATTGCAAGGACCAAAACACGCAGTCTTTCATATGGCTTATTTAGCAATGTTTTAATTACCTCCTTCACAGAGATTTTATGAAGATTGAAAAGTTTATGCGTGTATTCACATATGCGTAGTTTATGTAATTATGTATATAGAACATTTTTTCATATATCAATGGGTATTAAATGATATGTTAAAAATTGAAATACAAAAGGTATTAAATGCCTAACAGTTTGTCTAACCTTTTGATAATGGCCTAATCAAATGTTTTACAATTTCATCTCCATGCTGTGAATAGAATGCTGGTTAATGTATTTTAAAGGGGCTCAGAGAAGTTGCTGTGAAGTTAGAGTGTATCAAGAAAATGATCCGCCAGGATAATTTACTGCATAAAGAGACACCCCCGAACTGTCAAACATCACACAGCTGAGTCAAAAGGCCATGAGATAGATGTGAAGCCTTGGAATTAAGATAGTACCTAAAATAAACTTGAAAAACAACAACAAAATCTAAAAAAAAAAAAAAATAATAATAATAATAATAAAGATAGTACCTATTCTACCTATGTAGGTAACCTGTATGCCATCTTCAATGAGATTGTGTACGTGAAAGTGTTGCGAAAATCATTAAAGAAAATGCTGTTCCTCTTTAGGAGGATTGCTGATACGTGGCAGTACTCACACTGGTATTTTTTGTGCTTAGATCCAAGTGCCTCTTCTCCTTTAAAGGACAAGGCCCACTCATGGAGGTCTGTTCCCACACATTTGGAGCATTCCAGATTAGGAGAAACCCATTAGGTTGTTCAGCCTTATCTTTTCATAAAGCAGTTCAGTGCCAAATCCAGTTTTTCACTGAAGTTGACAACTTCTGCAGCAGTAATACAATGAGTTCATTTGGGTTCGTTGAGATTCAGGCAGTCTCTGGACCTGGGCGATGGGCTACATCACTGCTACCCCTCTTGGCCAAGCACACTTTGGGAAAGATATTTAATTAATCAAATTTTCTCTTAGACACTACTTTTCTGATAAGCTTTTAGTTATTTGCATAATTAACTATTGTGTTTGCAGAATCAATTGATATTCAGGGGGAAACTGTCTAAACACAACTTAGAGTTTCTTTTATTCTCTCCTGTCAGAGTCGGGCCACAAAAAGTTGAAAAGTACCATACAGAGAAGCACAGAGACCGGAATGGCAGCCGAAATGAGGAAGATGGTAAGGCAACCGAGTCGAGAGTCTACTGACGGCAGCATCAACAGTTATAGCTCCGAGGGAAAGTAAGTAATGTCAGCACATCTGTATGGCTTTAGAACAATGGATTACGTAGTCATCAGTAAAATAACAAATCTACCAAGGGTTAAGGTGCAGCTTCTTCACTTAACTAGATGTTCAACCGTCAATCTTAAAACAGCCTGACCTCTTATGCTACATACAGACGGACATACTTGTGCACCTGGTCACTTCGATCTTTCAAAGGAATGAAGAAATGCTGCGTTCACGTGGAAAAACTGGTTTCCATCACCCAGAAAAGCTCAGAATAGTCCGTAGTGGATGTTTATTTTAGAAATGTCACAGTTAATGAATTCTTTCATATGGAAAACTCATTGTCTGTCCCACTAGCCAAAATCTGAATTAAAATTTAGAAGTGCGGAACTAATTTTCCATATTCCTACTTTTCTCCAAACTATTTTGGGCTAACTGTTTAAGTCTATCACTCTCATAATAGCAACTTAAATTTTCTTGTTTCTGAAACACTACCAACTCATTTTTACCTTAGGATAAAAGCCCAGGATCTTTCCCGTTATTTTTTCTGATAGAGGTTTAGTTGATTCTGAAATTAATTTGGAAGAAATATAACTAGACTTTCGTTTTGCTTCCTTGGATTTTTTACCATTTCATATAGATTCTACCCAAAACCTGCATTTTCCTATGCTTGAGAATTTTCCTGGAAAACTAAACTTTTACTGAGGTGATAGATCTTACAAATTAGTAATTATTATTCTACAGTGTGTTCCTGGGGGATGACCATGTACAGATTTTTCATAATTATTCATTTATCACCACTTAAATATCTCATACCGATCAAGTATTAATAATTTATTTTACTGAAATTTCTCTATTTTCAAAAATAAAATAAAATTATGCCAAGTTCATATTCATGATATACTTTCCCATTCCTAAAACTAGTAAGTTCGTTCATTTGATCAAATGATTGGGATGTCTGCTCCCAGCAAGATACAGCTAAGAACAAAAATCAGCAGGAAGAAAAGTTATGGAGATAAACTTGCTGACAAGATACTAATACTTGGTGAAATATTGTAAAGCAGTGTGCAAATGAAAGACTGGAGACACTATTTTCTGATTTAAAAATAAATCAAGTAATATTTATCTCCACTGTGGAGAAGCCCCTTAACCTCTCATAGATTTATTATCATAGTCTCTGAATGGGATAATAATATGTACCCTGTCTAATTCCCTTGATTATGAAGAAATAATATGTGTGGAAGCATACTGGAAACAATAAATCCCTATGGAAATTTGCTTATTCAGAAAATATTCATGGAAGTCCATCTACCTAAAAGGCCTGGTTCATGTTACACGGGATACATCAATAAACAAGAAGAGCATAATCACTGCTCTGGTGGAGCTTAGAGCCCAAGGAATTCAGTCTGTCATGGTGTAGTAAGAAATAGACATATTTTAATCCATTCGAACTAAAGAAAAATCTCAGCTAATATAAAATTTTAATTCATTTAAAAATGAGTAAATTAAACATTTTTATTTGTAAATAAGAACTTTTACTATGCTATAATATTTATTTAAGAAATGATCAGACATTTTTAATTCAGCATTTATATTAATGTTCATGACCCATTATTTATGTAAAGATCATGATATAAAAATTTAAATCTTGTATTTTGTGTCAGGGATATATTTATGTAGGGTTTTTTATATGTAAGTGTCCAGAAAGCTTAGTATATGAAAAACTATAACTGAGTCCTCCTGAATAGAACATCAGCTGTTATAATGAGAGTTTTGATCTTTTCTCAATCAATACTGAACTTCATATGTTTGGTTCAAGGGCAATGCAAAAAAATCAGTAAGTAAACCGATTGCCTAAGTAGTGTTTATGATTCATGATCAGAATTAGTAGTCAAATGGAAACTAAAGAAAAGAATTCTCGGAGACCTAATGTTTTGATTTTTGTCCTTTTGCTAATAGCTTAATATTTCCTGGAGTGCGACTGGGAGCAGACAGTCAATTCAGTGATTTTCTTGATGGACTGGGACCAGCCCAGCTTGTTGGCCGTCAAACCCTCGCCACCCCCGCAATGGGTAAGAACAATTTTTTTCTACAGAAAAACTGATATTTCATGGTCAACCAGGTCACTTAAAGTAACATAATAGTCATGCAAGTGAGAAGTAACATTTTACCTAGGGTGTTGCTGGTTTCAAATGACTGTTCTAATTTCTAATACATTTTTCTAACTTGAGACATTATGCAAATGAATAGTTAGTCATAAATCTCTGAATTATCAGAAAACCTCTGTCAAGGTAGTCTACAATAGATCCAAATAAAGCATAAAGGTAGCATTTTGTGAAATATATGGGGAAAAAATGAAGGGTTATTCAGTAAAGGATGTTGGCATAAATATTTAATTATACAAAAAAACATGAAATTGCCTCTCTACTTCAGAACTTAAAAAAATGTTTTATACTCAATTGTAAAAGAGAAACGGGGTGGAGAGAGAGACACTAGAAAATACTGAAAAACACTTAAGGTAATGTTTCTATACTCTTCCACAAGAGTATAGAAAAACTTCCACAAGATCAAACCAAACCTAGATAAATCAAAAACTTCTGCTAGCAAAATGCACCCTAAATGAAGTTAAAAGACCGATGACAAATCGAGAAAATTATATGTAGCGTGTGCAATAGATATTTCCTGAAGAACATTAGATGCCAGTTTGAAAGGACCCATGGTGTATTCAGCAAAATGCATGAAAATAAGTCAACACGAAGGCACGTCATCATGAAATTTCATACCAGAAATTAATAGAAAATGCTATTTTCTAAAATGCTATTACAAAACTATCTATTACAAAACTATAATTCTAAAAAAATGCTATTACAAAACTATAATTCTATACAAAACTATCAAAAATAAGATTCTTATTGGACTCTTCAATTATAATACTGGAAACCAGGAGACTACTGAGTATTACCTTCAAAATTCTGAGTAACAGTTGATTGCCAACATAGAGTACAATAGCCCATCAAATTTTCAAGTAAGTTTAGAGCTAAGCTAAATACATACTCAGACAAGAAAGATCTCAAAACATTTTCCTCATACTCAACATTGCTCAGAAAGCTATTGGAGGATATACTTCCACAAAATGAACTAAGCGAACTTTAAAAATTGTGAACTAAAATGAGAAGGTGAGATCCAGTCAGTAAATGCTTCAACACAAGAGAGAAATGGTTGGATACCCAAGAAGATAGTCTAACAAAGGAACGTCTAAAGATAGCCGCTGCAGCCAGATTTTGAAGCAATTTGTCCAAATTGTAGCATGTCAGATTTTATAAGATTTAAAATCTATAGAATACCTAATGCATTTGATTTTACAGAAGAGGTGAACAGCCAGGAGAGAGTAAGAGGTTAAATTAGTGACATGTACATAAATATGTAAGCAAATGCTTTTTTAAAGACACCTATTAAGTATAGGGAAAAGGAAGAGCTGTCTATGAAATGAGAAGTAATCCTAGTATTCCAGTTCACTCAGCTATAAATAACGTTGCATAATCATAATAATATGAATATTAATAGTGAGAGAATGGGATGACAGAAATTGTCAAATATATGTAGGGATAGGAAAGCAGTGAGAAACATCAAAATTGGAAGTGAATAATAATATCTAAAACTGAAAATGTAGGAAAATATCTGATAAGTATAATATTTAGAGATAGGGAGGCAAATGCCAAAAAGTAAAAAATAAATCAGATAAAAATATTGAAAATTATGAAAACAGTGACTTTTTCTGTTTTTATAACTTAGAAGGCAAGAAGTTGAGAGAGAGGGAGATTGGGAATCTTTTATATCAATAAGCCTTATAGAACAGTTTGACTCTAGATGATGTGTGTATCTGATTAAAACAAAAGCAAAAATCAAAGACTAAGAGACCTTTAGGAGCTGAGGTCTATAACAGAATTACAAGACTAATAACAATCCAGAAGTACAAAGTTGATCAACTGACAAAGGGAATTCAGAACTGAAAAACGGAGATGATTCAACTAACTAAAAATAACTTGGAAATAATTACATTTAACATTTTCAAAGGTAAAGCATCACATCCATCAGAAAAAGAATGAAAATCTTAGTGAAAAATAGGTAAAGGACATGGACAGGAAAGACATAAGAGAAGGAATGCAAATTGAAAATACTTAGAAATATGTTCAGCTTTTCTAATAATCAAGGAAATGCACATTATAGCTTTTTAATCATCAGAGCGGCAAAAATTAGACATATTGCTAATACCACTGTTCATGGGTTGTAAGACTTAGGGTAATAGTGCAAACTGGCACAGCCTTTTGAAGGCTATTTGGCAATATGCATGGAATTTTTGAATGTCCATTCAATTAGACCCATTTGTTAAAAATCTGGAAATATATGCTTGAGAAATAATTGACCAAGTGTACAAAAATTATTTATAAAGCTGTCCATTAGAGTGCTGTTTATAATAGCAGCAATGTAGATAATCTATATTTCCATCAACAGGGATGTGGTTAAATAGATAATGACATGCCTGTTTAGCGGTCCATACACTCAATAAATTGAGGATGTGTGGTCATAGTAGATAATAGATAAGAAGAAAGGAAGGAAGGATGGGAGGCAGGGAAGGAGAGAGGAAAGAAGACAAGTACTTATGAGATTGCTAGGATATTCACCAAAACATTAATGGTGGTTTCTCTAGATAATGGAAGTACAAATAATTGTATGTTTTTGTTAAGAAGTATTGTATACTAGATGACATAAAGGATAAGAAATATCATTAAGAGTATAAGAGTCACTTAAATACTTCAGTATTGTTATAGTTAAGCGACTTATAAATTAATATGGGACTCTCTCATAAGATGGATTAGTACCAGAAAAATGAAGAGAAACATTTCAAAACCTGATTTGGAGTCAGGGAGAGAAGAGTGGGGTTGGGAGGCTCTAAATCTTACTTTTTTTTTTTTATCAAGATCATGAGGATCATAATTTGGAGTCTGTTATGGACCTCTATTTTTTTTTAACTGCACATAACTGCAAAAGGAACTGAAACATTTTGCTTCCTCTCCACTTGCAGGTGATATACAAATTGGAATGGAGGATAAAAAGGGCCAATTAGAAGTTGAAGTCATTAGAGCACGAAGCCTAACACAAAAACCTGGTTCCAAATCTACACCTGGTAAGGAAAAATGTTTGGACAAGAAAATCTCACATGGGCAAAAACTCAAAACATTTGCTGCATTGGAATTTTACATACTCTGTTGTGTATCATCTGATTGATTTAAAAGGCATCTTTTCTGTGTTCTTTGATTCTATATGAATAGATTCTTGCACAACTATTCTGTCAGAAAGTGTTAGGAGTATTGTCATACTATTATGAAAAGTTTTGTTATGATTGCTTCTTCGCTTGTGTGAGTTGTTGTTTTTTTTCTGTACTTTTATTTACAAATGCAAAAGAAAAAAGTTCTAATCACAATATAAACCTTTAAAATATAAACCTGAATTGTAATTCCAGCTATACCCCAAGTAAGGTAGAGTCTTATGATAAGTTTGCATACATTTCATTGAAATGAGGAAAATGGCAGTAGTGGAAATGTATGAGTGTTAAGGAATAGAGTTTATGGAGCCCTGGGAATTTTAAATGATTTAAATAGTCAATGGGAAATTTTCAATAAGCATCTCTAAATCTCTAATGAGGCATTCTCTAATAAAATCAATTTAACTTAAAGGATTAACTTCTTATGTGTTAAAATTAACTCTCTTTAGCTCCATATGTCAAAGTATATCTTTTGGAAAATGGGGCCTGCATAGCCAAGAAGAAGACAAGAATTGCACGAAAAACCCTTGATCCTTTGTATCAACAGTCCCTGGTTTTTGACGAAAGTCCACAGGGTAAAGTTCTTCAGGTCAGTAATACTAGTTTGACTTTTTACATTGTAATATCACATTCTCCATGTAAACACTGAAGAGATGGTCAAACGTGAAGAGAGTAAAAGTTCAGTAAGGAAAAATGTGGTAAGCATCCCTGAGTAGGAAAAAAAAATGGTAATTTACAATGCAAATAATGTATAGCATTAAAAATATCTGGTAGATCTAATGGAAAACAATATTTTTATTTTCCTTCTCCCTTTCTTTTCCCTTCTGTCCATCCTCTCCTTCCACTTTTGCCCTATTTCCCTCTCCTCCCTTCTTCCAGATAGATAGATAGATAGACAGACAGACAGACAGATGATTGATAGATAGATAGATAGATAGATAGATAGATAGATAGATAGATAGATATCAAGGCAAACGATGCTAATAATGGTTTATTGAGCATTACCGTGTTTCCCCGAAAATAAGACCTAGCTGGACCATCAGCGCTAATGCGTCTTTTGGAGGAAAAATTAATATAAGACCTGATCTTTATATTGTATCATATCATATCATATCATATCATATCATATCATATCATATATCATATCATATCATATTATATAAGACTCAGTGTTATATTATATTAAAATAAGACTGGGTCTTACATTAATTTTTGCTCCAAAAGACACATTAGAGCTGATGGTCCGGCTAGGGCTTATTTTCAGGGAGGTACTATGTGCTAGACATGGGATACAAAAAGGAAGAAAGGAAAGGAAAACATTGTTAGGTGCTTATATACAGAACCTCTTTTAAACATGTGCAATAAATGTTATCATCTCCATGTTAAAGATGACATCTGAGGACCATGGAGATTAAATAATTTGGCAGAGTTACTCAGTAAATTGATAAGGCAAGATTCACCACCCCTGCCTATGTAAAGCTGGCGAATGAGTTCAATTGAGAGCCTTTACAGATGACTGAAGGGTGGAAAACAGAAGCTAGGTGTAAGGGTAGTGGAATACTCACCTGTCACCAGCAGGTGTTGGCCCAGATTGTGAGTGAGCTCACTGACTTATTAATTATCCAATCACAGCATTGTCAGGCACCAGTGATTTTTCAACCTACCCCTTCACTGACAAGTCCATAATATAAAAGGGATGTAATGAATATTCTCCTTTTTATACCTATTCCATCATCCGTGTGCTCCCTTGTACACTGAGTTGGGTTGTTTTTCCCTCCTAGCTTCCACAGATTATAATTTTTGTATCTCTTTCGCCCTGTACATTGCTTACTAGATAGTGGTTACTAAAGAAGATATTGAATTTAAATATGAATAAATGTGTGTATTTATTTATTTAACATGGTTCATGTGTGTAAGACTCCTCATTGATGAGGGCAACATTACTGGCATTCCATCAAACCCCAAAATTATAGTGAAGCGTCTCTCTGAGCACCTTATTGTTAGCACCTTCTAATCTGTTCCTCCTCCTTGGTGTTAGGTATACTCATCTCCTCTCCTAACCTGCCTGGCCCACTTTTACGGAATAGTTGCTTTCAAGGCTTCTAATATGAAAGAAAAAGAAGTTCACCCTGTGTTGCATTTCTCTGTCTCTGCAGGTGATCGTCTGGGGAGACTATGGCAGAATGGACCATAAGTGCTTTATGGGTGTGGCTCAGATCTTGTTGGAAGAACTTGACCTGTCCAGTATGGTAATCGGATGGTACAAATTGTTCCCCCCATCATCACTGGTGGATCCCACACTCACACCCCTAACCCGCCGGGCTTCCCAATCATCTCTGGAAAGTTCAACTGGGCCTCCTTGCATCCGATCATAGTGAACTTATACCAGAGTCATTCCAATAACACTCTACCTTTCAGGATAATAATCTGAACCAGATATTTCATGATCAAAAGCATTGTTGGAAACAGACAATCAACTTGTGTTTTGCCTGTAGTAGTTTTTCAATAATGTGTCCCAACTGTTGTCTCAAACCTGGCTTCATATGACAGAACAAGGCAATCTATCAAATTATAGTAAAAGTCAACATGCTAGTGAGAGTCACTGATGCTTCTAACAAAATGAAAAGGAGGATACTTCAAATTTACACACACACACACACACACACACACCCCAAATTGAACAAACTGGAAACTCTCACTCTGTGAAAGTTGTATTTTCCACGTTTCTACGCAAACCACAAGCAGTGTTATTTCCCTGGTATTTGAGAAGTTTTGTTCTTTTGTGTTTTATTTCTATGTGTGTTATTTGTTGGTTTTGGATTTGTTTTGTTTTATTTTTTCACTGTGTTTGTTATTTACATGAGTTTTAGGCTGTGTCATGACAGGCCTCATGATGCTTACAGAGACCCTTCCTTCCTTTTTCCAAAAGCACCAAAAAAAGGGCTGAAGCAGTCTCTGTAGCATTCCCCCAAAATGTTCAACAGCGAGATAAGATGAGGCCCATGATGGGTTTCACTGGTTTTATTTTATAATTCTTCAAAGTCTTATGTGTGGAAACCCAGAAAACCAAAAGTTATCTTCCAAAAAAATAATCACAGAATCACTTTTACAAAAGAAGAGCATATCTGTTTGCATTCTGAAAAATTAATTTATGCTTCCCCTTGTTTTGCATGGAAGACTTTTAAAGAAGTCACTCTGCAACTAATGCTGGAAGCTAAAACTTACTGCGTAATCATACTTTTGAAACACTCCTTGTAATGCCTTTTTCTTCCTGATACCCAAAAAGAATATGCTCATGTGTATAAACTACACTCTTGACTTCCCAAAATGGTGACTAGAAATGGATTGGAGCCTAAGACACTTTCAGCTATGCCCAGGCTTCTCGGCCATGTCTCAGTGTAGACACACCCATCTGCCCTGGAAAGAGCATGGTATGAGCTGTTCAGTATTCCACTGGAAATTCCAGTTGAAATATTCTGCACTAAACTACTGTTTTTTATCAAATTTTAGTTTACATTTCTTTGAGATTGATGCAAGCACAAAGCTTGATTTTTTTAATGCAAAGTATCTTACTTTTTGGGGGGGCGGGGAAATAAAGTCAAATTTCAATTTGCATTTCCTTCATCTGAGTTTTTCTTGGCCTTGAACTTTCCTTGTGACATTCTGTATGTGTGCTACAAACTGCAGACTTTCCAGGTGCATCGATATGTTCTCTCTCCTTTTATGAGTCATTCAACTTTTGTGATCACACAAACAGAGCAGCATGACTTGCAACTGTTCAAAGCCGCATGTGCGTTTTGTAAAAAAAGAAAAAATGAAAAAGAAAAGAAACAAAAGGTTATTTAATAATGTATGTTAGTTCCACATAGGCCAGCTTGTATGTTGCATGTACTTGTACAGTTTGCTCGTTAATTACTATCCTGAAATAACCAAGAAATCTAAGCCATCCATTTTTGTTATAGACATTTTGCAGGTTTTAGCCAGACTCAGTCAGTGAGTCTGGGGTGAAATGTCTATAGATGGACTTTATTTTTTACCCTCTGGAAAACGTGATATAGTATGGACCAAATTCCTTCTAATACATATTTTGGTGTAGATTCCTACTGTGGGGCTGTAACACATGTAGACACTGTGTACACACTAGGTTTTAATCCATAGACATACTGCCTGCACCAAGTGAATTATTTATTATTATTTACACATGCCAGAATTATCTGCCCATCATTGCACAGGGCACAGACTGACCACTACTCACCATGCTGAGCAGGAAGAACTGAAGCATTGGTGCACTTCTACTAGATTCCGTTCTGTCTTAGTGGCCAACAATCAACTAATTATAATTGGGTAGTATCTTTCTATTTTGACCACTTGTCTTAACACTCCCCTGTGCTTTTAAATGAACTTCCAACTCATGTATGTAAACATGTTTAATAAAATTTACTTTTCATGTCAGTCAGTAGCCATCTGTGTTCTGTGTTTTGCCCAGATATCCATTGTGGGTTCGATGGTGCAAAATGGGAGCCAGATCATGGGAAGGGGAGGCTGGGGTTTGTTTTCTGCTGCGGGTGTTTGACTTGACTTGTCACTGCACTATATATGTCTTAATCTATGGCCTGAAGGGTACTTTGCATCACATCCAAGTTTTCACTTTGTCAGCCTGTCTAAGTGAGCACATGACTATACTTCTGAAAAGTGGCATTATTAAAAACAATAAATCTCAGTAAGAATCAAATGGAAGGTTGTTTTTCTGCTGCTGTTTGAGTGTGCTGATAAAAGAGACAACTCTGTTGTCCAGTTGCCAAATCATTTCAACTTATGTGACGTATCAAAATATGAATTCCTGCGTCTATTGTCAAAGCATCTGGTTCCCCTTTCCATCTTTTCCTTCTAAACTCCTGACTGATTTGGAAAACCTTGCCTTAGAGTAGGCTGACTTAATGAACCAAGCAGACATTAAATCACCTTCAATAGAATCTTAGGGAATAAATATATTTTCAAATGTAGTAGATGAGTCTCTAAAAGGGACATGTTAAAAGAAAAATCATTAGCTTTCTTAATTTCATGATATTTTTTCTTCTCCAAAAGTGTGTTCATATATTTCATAGTCATCATTTTCACAAAATACTCAGTAAGCACAAATTCATGTTGCTTTGTAGTAAAATAACTGTTGAAATCTACTCTCTACCTTTTAAGAGCCCTTAAATTTTTATAGATTGCACTGGTTTCAGCTTTGTAAAGCAAAATAAACACAGCTAACTCAATATCAAATTTGGGAGAATAAAGCAATTTGAGACCTGTCACTATATTCGTTGTGTAAAGTTTTTTAAACAATTGACTGAATTTTACCCTACTTAATCAGTTGTTTGTAAGACCCAGTTTTATATTATATAAGACCGGTTCTCATTGTATAAGACCCGGTCTTATTTTATTATATTAATTTTTGCTCCAAAATACGCATTAGAGCTGATGGTCTGTCTAGGTCTTATTTTCAGGGAAACACGGTAAGTCTTCATGGCTTCTTGCTGACCCTGGCAATCTGATTTCTGGAAATCCCAGCCTCAGATATATGATCTGATTATACTTAAGCAACATTATTAAGGGCTTTGTTGCATACTAGGTATTAAGTACTTGGAATATGAAAATAAGGAAAAAGAAAACTCACCCTGTCTTAAAGGAGCTTCCTATCTATTAAAACAGATCATTTTATTGAAAAACTTCAATAACCTATTTGATTAGTATACAAAAGGCCATGGGATTATGTTTAATTCTCACAATATCCCCATGAGTGAAGTACTCTTATGGCTCCTATTTCAACATCAAAAATCTGCAACTTGGAGAAGCTAAGCAGCAGGCCAAAGGTCACAGTGCAGTTCGTGATGGAGCTGGGGTATAAAACAAGTTCGGGCTGACTCCAGAGCCTGGCCCACCAAACACTGCATTCTCCACTATGTGCTGACAGTTGAGCTAGATCTTCAAGGGTGCTCATATGTGGGATATAAAACTAAACGCAACAAAGGAAAAATACAAATAGAGAAACAAAAATCACAGACACAGACAATAGTTCAGTGGTTACCAGAGGGTAAAGAGGGTCAAATGTATGGTGATGAAAGGAGAACTGACTCTGGGTGGTGAACACACAATGTGATGTATAGATGATGTAATACAGAATTGTATACTTGAAACCTGGGTAATTTTACTAACCATTGTCACTCAATACATTTAGTTAAAAAAAAAAAAAAGGGGTCCACCAGATGGGAAAGGACTCTAACCCAAGCCATTCTCCTCCTTAAAGCGGCTCCCAGCCAGCCCAGTCTCCCGTTGCAAATTTCCCCAGGGCCTCTGCCATTGCCAAGGGGAGGGGATGGGGAGCAGTAATAGTACTAGTGGAAGGAGGCAGGTGAACTACTCTCTGTCTCTGGAGCCCTCTTCCTAAGCTTTGCTCCTCTCACTCGCTCCTCTGTGCCTTGTCTACTTGCTTGTCACTTGCATTATCAGACTTCATGCAGCTCTCAGGGAAAAGTAGGAATAAAGGAAATAGAATAAAGTTGCACTTTGCTGAGTCCCAGACTTATCCTTTGGTTCCAAGGTAAAATTGTCTTATGAGTATCCCTACCAGACTCCAGTCCCAATGGAACAGTGCCCCTCCGTTCTGCATCAGTCACCAATATCTGCATCTTGGGGTTGAGCTGATCCACCTTGAAACCCAGCTCCATGGAGTGTTTCAGTCCTCCCAGAGTCAGTTCATATGCCCTCTAAGTTATTTCTTCCCAGACTCCATGACTTTTCATATGTGTAGAGTCCCTCTGCTAAGACAGTCTCAGAAGTCATCAGCCCCTTGGACAGCTCGCACACCATACGGAGTACTTCCATTCTGAGTACAGGAAATTTGTCACTTACCAATGTATCTCCAGCACTTAGATCGGTGTGTGACACATAGCGGGGGGTTAGTAAATATTTATTGGATGGACGGATGGATGGATGGATGAATGAATGGATAAATGGATGGGTGAAAAAATGAAAAACAGTGAATAAATACTCTAACCTGAACATGCTTATTGTTGATCCTCTTAATTATTCTCTTCTAGTTTCTAGCATCACCTCATCATTTAGCTTGAACATTTTTCCTAGCTATGACCCACATTATTTTTAGTAAGAATTTGGTGTGCCACCCTGGCTTTATTGCCTCATCCTGCCTGCTTAAACAAACATAGCTCACAGCTCTCCTTGGCTCACTTTGGTAATATACCCTTGGGTCTTGCCCCTACCCCTCAAGTGGGATCTAGCCAATATGTGTGCATGAATGACACGTTGCTCTGCCACCGTGACTTCCTAGAGGACCCGCATCTAAGGAAGAGGCGTGGTATACAAGTAAATAAATGCCAGATCTAAACTAAGCAGCCCTCAGAATGGCCATAAATGAAGTCCCTGCCTTCAGTAAGTGTCCAGATTCTACAATGAGAAGTCAGGTGGGGAAGACCAAGACCAGAACGGGGAAGGCAGAGAAGCCCTGTGCCTTAGGGGGCAAAGGGGTACAGCCGCATGAATAGGCAGGGCCACTGCCTTTCTTGTGCACACACACCTGCAGTGTAAGCTCCGCGAGAGCAGGAAATTTGTCATGGCTGTTCTGACTAGGATGTGTTTTGCTATCTCTTCATTCCTCTAGATTTTCCAAGTTCTACCAACACAAAGTAAATTCACCAGAAAATACATACCCAGGTCGCATAACTTGTTCCTGCTATCGTGTTTACGCCACCATAAATTCACTAAGATTTTCTCTAATGTTTTGCCTTTGGTTTTAAGTTTTAATTAAAAATTATTCTTACACTGGCTGTATGTTTTTGTCAGATATTTTTCAATATGTCATTCCATATCTTTCTTTTTTTCAAATCAATGCACATGATGTTTTTATTTGTGTGCTCTACACCTTATCCTTTTGTGTCTGGAAAAGTTTTTTTTTTCCTATGAACTTAGGCTTTCTTCTGTCCCAGGGCTCCTAACCTTTTGTACACTCCGGACTCCTGTGGTGCCTGGTGAAGCCTAGGGACTCCTCAGAATAATGTTAAACTCTTTTTTCAAGTACATAGGATTTAAAGGAAGCAATTATGATGGAAGAATTAAAAATATTTGTAAAACAAATTTGGGATGAATTAAAAGGCATGCTTTCTTTACTGATGTACTAAACAAAATAAAGTGACAGACCCAATACTGTGTTTTTGAAATAATGATCAGCATACATGATAGTTCCAGATATGTACAACAACTCTTACGTGATATAAAAATATCTGTAATTTTATTGACAACAAGGTCACAGGTACGGCTATGCTGTTGTAGTTTGCTGCCCACAGTGACAGTGAAAAGAAATGCCCAAGTTTCAATTACAGGTAAGAAAAAAAGGTGAAGAGACATTTTTTTCTCCTCATCCAAGTTCACAGAACTCCTGAATTCCTTTCTGTAGGAATAGTATAACCTGTGTATGGTCAATTATCCTGGCAATCCACACTGCTCAACACTTTCATGTCATCCATGAGCTCACGACTAGTGTATTTATTTTTTCTTTTATGATTTTTTTCCAATAATGTTATAATAAAATGGCTTGATGAAACGCTTTGTAAATCCATTCAAAATGTTTCAAGGAAAAAACAATGACGTGAACTAGTACTTCAGTGCCTGGCCCATAGTATGCATACGAAAAACAAGATGGTAGAACAAATGAATGGCAGAAAGACTGAGAGCTTCATGTTTTCCTAGGTCACTGTTTCTCAATCTATTAAAACTCAGTCACCTTTTGATAAACATTCTAATTTCACCTCCTACTCCTGACATAGCTACAGTCATAATGTTCAAGCGAAGTGGTCTATACAGCTCTTCCTTCATTTGAGAAACAAAGTTAAATTCTATACTTTTTTTTTGCCTGTAACCAAGATTTTTCTTGCATGCTATTCTCTAGCTTGTATTCCAAAAACAACACTTTTTTGTTTTGGTTTACTTTTGCTTTTTCCTTTATTTAATTGTGTTATCATATCAAAGATGGTGTTTTGATTTTTCAAACTCTGCGTGCCAATATGGAGATTTCTACACTGGAAATGTAATAATCGATCTCATTAAAATTGCAGGTATAGACCACCTGAAGTGCTCTATGACACCAAGTTGCAAAAAATTCCTATTTAACTTTTTTCATAATTATTGCACCAGTATAATTTTACATTATAAATTGACATACACCTATAGGTCAACCACCACTATTTCTACAATTGGCCTATTAAAGCCATTTTCCTTGGGGATTTCTTGCTCTTCTGAAAGCAACTACAGCGAGAAGTCAAAGATTCTTCCAATCTGTTCTTTTGTAAATGTGCAAACCCTCTGATGATATGAAGCAAACTGTACATAGCCAGAGAAGGAGGAGGGGGGAGGAGCTTGAGAGCTAAAAGGGAAATAGAGGGGGAAATTCCTAGGAGCAATGAAGAGATGAAGAGCAGTTTACCCCTAACAATGGGGATCCCTGCCGCATTTCATGATGACCAATAGATCAACAGAGGTAAGACTACATCCCAAAGTCTAAAAGCTGTGGTTGGTCATTGTTCAACTTCCCTTTTATACTCTAAAGTTAGAATTAAAACTTTGTGACGGGTCACTAAGATTTAAAAGAAATGGTTTTGAAGAGGTTATTATTCCCGGTATTATAAAATAATGTTCCCTATCCTTCTCTCTCATCTGATTTAATTATCTCCCAAGTGCCCCCATCCACAGGCCCTCTGGTGTAAATGTTTTGATTCTTCTGCTCTGAAGAGGAGGATACAGAACCCCCCACAGTGTTCTCCACCACGGAGCCACCTGCTACTCACTCATCTGAGCCCTCATAACCCTCCTGAGCCCTACCTACCTTGTAAGTAGCTGAAACCAGTGCTTCTCTAACTGTAAGTTGCAACATTTCACTCAGGATCTTGTTAAAATTTAAATTCAATTTTATAAGTCTGAGGTGGGGCCTCAGATGATATATTTCTAACAAATTCCCAGACAGGACCTGCTAATTAATTTGAAAGGCCCACAAAAAATAAAATACTGGGGCCCGTTGTTACAAAAAAAAAAAATTAGTAATATTTTAAAGATGGCAACAACAGAGCATTAAGCCAAGCTTTGGGCACTTCTGAGCAGGAGACCCCATGCGACTGCACAAGCCTCATGTACAAGTATATGAAGCTGGCCCTGCTCTCAGGTGATGCACGAGTCGGTGGGTCTTTCTTTCAGAAAGGTGTGTAACCATGCAAACACTTCACTTCTTTAAAATGACTTTTGTTTTTCTTCCTGATTCAAACTGGCCTTGCTAGTCTAATAGCACCATTCCTCACTTGCTTCTTTTCTTTCCTTGTCCTTCCACCTTTGCACCTACTGTGTGACCACTAATCATTAAGCCCTTAGGTCAGCATCAAATAGTCTTGCGAACAAAGCCTCAGATCTGATCTGTTGACCACAGAAACAGAGCGTGGGTCAAATTTAAGATAACATCTTGACCTCAGGTATGTTTCAGCTCCAGACCCATGAAGGCAGCACGACCCTATGACCCTACGGCATCCCCTGGAAACCAGACAGAATGACACTGTGACTGATATCAGGAGCTGATGCCATCATCAGTTTCCCCCTACCCCAGCCATGACCAGTCAGGAAAGCCCACCACCCCAACTCCCTACGCTATCATGACTAATGAGTTTTCCCCAATAAAACCCATCCCCTAGCAGCCATCAGTCTTTGCATTAGCTCACCCATGTCTCGAGGTTTGGCACCATTTCCTTAAAACAAACAAACAAAAAAAAACAAACAAACAAAACAAACAAAGAAAACCCCTTTACTTTCTTTGCTATAAACCCCTGCTCGTATCTCGTTTGGCTTTGATGCATTCAAGCAAAATGAACCCCCTTTAGTTTGACCAGAGGCGTGAGTGCCCAGGCCTAGAAAGTGGAAGCTTGTAGTTAGCCATCTTTTCCAGGGCCTTTCTTTCTACTAAGAGCAACGTCCGGGTAAAACTGGCCCTGATCTTTCAGCCATTTAGATCTCTGATTCATTTGATTAAAATTGATAAGTTGATACCCCTGGAGCAATGTTCTAGGAATTCCTCCCCTCCCCACCCCTCTTCTTTGGAACACAGTTTCTCTTGACAAGGGCTTTTCAAATGATGTTCTAGAGAACTCAGAAATAATCTTTGAGTTAATCTCTAGATATTGGTAGACAAGGTAGAAGGTTCACTCTTGCTCCAACCAGAGTTCTGAGGTTTAACTTGTTTGACGATTTTGTTGGAAGTTGGACAAGGGGAATGTTGGCACAGGTCAGTCAGAAAAGTTCCACTGTCATGAAAATTTTGATGGATGGAGACAGAGGATGATTCTTTTAATCTCCTGGCAGCCACATACTAAATATGACTCTGAGCTATGTAAATCCTCTTTCCTAGTTGTTAGTTAAACAAACAAGCAATCTAACAACGTTCCAGCAGTTGAGGGTTAGGGGTGGCCTCTCAGTTCCAAATGGAACAGGAAGCCCAGTAGCCCACTGAGTACTAACTGCCCCCTGAAATTCCACCCTCGCCATCCTCCCACTCCAGGTGCCTGGGTGCTGGCTACCAATGCAGCATAGGCAGGGTGGGGACTAAGAAAACAATTGGAAATTCAAAGTAGTGTGCCCAGTAGTCTGTCCTCACCTCCAGGGAGGCTGTGCAATATTCGTGAATATCCACTGCTTTGATAACCAGCGAACCGAAGTTGTATTATATGGTTCTTCTCAATATTCAGTTTCAAATCTCACCCTGCCATACCAACTAAAAGCCAAAAACTCAAAGTTACAAAAAAAGTTTTCAGTCTCCAGTCCCGGGCCTGAATCCAGGCCCTCTGTTGGTAACAGCAGGAACCTCTTCAAACAAATGGGTGTGGTGTCGCATCTCTCCCACAAGATGGCAGTAGAGCTTCATGCAGCTCGGGAAGCCGCTGAAGGCAGAAGGACCTTCTGTGGGGCCATTTCGGCTGTGGAAGTCTCAAGTGAGGAAGATTTAGACTAGGACTGACTAAACCTTAAGGTTAAGGACAACACTTGTAGGGAAAAAGCTTTTTTCAAGGTATAAAAATACCTAAGAATATAAATAATTTATAATTATAAACACGCACAAAAAACTTCTCTAGCTTGACCTAGATCAACAATGAGTCAAGAGGTCTTATTTTGTTCAATGAATTCTGAGTTGTGACTCACCTTCCTGAGGGTACAGCAAGTTCGTTTTCAGTCCACAAATGTGTCTGGTCAAAGAATCACTACCATTTCCATTTATCTAATAGTAAATTGCTCTATCCCCGGGGCTAGTGGCACCACGCTCACCCGTAGTCACCACATAGCTCTGCTAAGCTAAGCCCAAATGCCTGACACACTAGAACAGAGTGTCAGCAGCACTGAGAGAAACTTTCCAAGGCTGGACCATTTTTAATCACTGAACGGTTTGTATGGGTTGTGTATTAGCTTCCTAGGGCTGCCACAATAAATTACCACAAAATTGATGGCTTAAAATAACAAAAACGTATTGTTTTACAGTCCTGAAGTCCAGAAATCTGAAATCACAGTGTGAGCAGGGCCACACTCCCCCCAAGGATCTATGGGAGAATCTTTCCTCGCCTTCCAGCTTCTGGTGCCTCCTGGCATTGCTTGGCTTGTAGCAGCATACGCCACCCTCAGCCTCCTTTCCTCCTGTGTCTCTCTGTGTCTTCTCCTTGTCTGTCTCTTATAAGGACACTCATCATTGGATTTAGGGCCCATCCTAAATCAGGATTGATCTCATTTCCAGATCCTTATTTTAATTAAATCTACAAAGACGTTTTTTCCAAATTAGGTCACATTCTGAGGTTCCAGATGGACTTTTATCTTGGGGTCGGGGACACCATTTAACCTACTACATGTTGGGGGCAAGTTATTCCCTAATTATCCTCACCAGAATTATGGAATCTCAGTCCATCTGGACAGCAGCCAGTAAATATTGGGCCAAAGCAGCAAGCTTCATTTGACTACAGATGGGGGAGTTTCTGTAGGCGCATTATTGGTAAGGAAACCCCCTTCCCCAGAGATGTCTTTGTAAATGCTTCTGTGATCTACGAAACAACTTCCTAGTAACCTAAGCACATTGTGTTTAGAGCATGTTAATATTGTGTATGTGCTTAATAACAGCCATATAAAATAATGATTTTCTAATTCATATACAAATACTATAATAATGACAAAAATACTATAATAAATTTAAATTCTATTTGGATTAGTTTTTTGTGGTGAACAAGTACAAAAAAAATGGATCTAGAATCTCACAAGCTATGTGTCACTAGGCAGAAAAATCAGATAATAATCCTACCTACCTTGTTTGCCTAAGAGGGATGCATATGAAAATGCTTTAAAATGTTGAAAACCCTACAAGACTGAGCGGTGTGCTTTTCTTCCTCTTCTACTTTTGCAGCATGAACAGACACCTGTGTGGTCACGTGGATACAGACGTGGAGCCTGAACTCTGCTGGTGAAGGTCCAGTCCTCTGACCAGTAGCGACAGCATTACCAGACAATTCGTGAGGAATGCAGAACCTCGGATCCCAGCCCAGATTGACAGCATCAGAACCAGCTCTTTCACAAGCTTGCCAGGTGATTCATGAATACACTAAGGTTTGAGAGGCCCTTCCCTAAATGATCCCTGTTTGGTAAGTGTCATATTCTAAATGGGGACCCTTGACATTTTTCTCATTATTAAGAGCTCCTTAGGATTACCCCAGGTATGAGCAATGATGGGCGGGGAGAGAGAAGAAAAGCCTTACCTCTACGTGGACCCTCTTCACTGACAATCCCCAGCCAGATTAAGAACCACAATTACAACACCTGGCTTGCATGTCACTTGGGTTCAGCTTTGATTACTGTGGCCTATTGATGGGGCTATACTGTGTGAGGATGTGTACAATATTCTGTGATCTTCATTCCTGCATTTTAGTGTGGCATTTTCACAGGTAACTGAAAAAGGAGTGCCAAGGACATTGCTAAGACAAAAAAAAAAAAAATCAGTGAGAACAAAAGAGCTCACTGGAGAATCCTTTGATTTTTCTCACTCCTGATTCCTTATAGGAACGATGTGAATAATAATGACATTCATCTCAATAGGGTGAAACCTATGCGGTGAAAGCATTCCTGCTCTGAGGTTTCTGCATGAAAGGTGCTCCACAAATACAAAGTGATGGCAGCAGGATTGACATTTTTCAGGAGAGAGAGTCTCCCGGTGTGGTCTCTTACTTTTTAAAAGCAGAGAATGAGCTGACACTCCTTCACAGTTTCGCTTGGTCCCACTGTGTCTTAGAGAGCTCTCTGGCTAGGACCTGGTTGCCAAGGAAACTGCTGCAGGAGAGATTAGGGCAGCCCAGGTTCTTGGTTGTTTGGTGGAAGTGAGAGCAGATTTCACATGAAAGACAGAGCAGATTTCACATGAAAGACATGTATTTTGAGTGCCCAGGGCAAAGGCAAGCAGTGGCCAATGAAGGGGATCCTGCCCATCTTCTCTTCCACTGGAGCTCATTTCGATGGGAACTCTGAACAATGAGGGAAGTAGCCTTCTCAGGAGCAACTAACGGGAAGTAGAAACCTTAAGCCTAGACTTGTGTGCTGTACGGGAAACCATGGTCCTAGCCCAGCACAGAAGTCTTACTATGCCTCTTGCGGGCAAACTTAGGAATGCAATAATGAGGGCAGCCTCAGATGATATTTTTGCCTTGTCTTGGCACAATGCTCGTTAAGGACCACAGAGAAATGCTGTCTTGGCATCTTCTCCTCTTGGAAGATATACAGGATTTGTATCTGCCATGTTTTGATCTTGCTCACATCTGTGAGCACATCTGTGAACACCTCTTGGCTGCCTCCAGATGGAATCAGTTGTTCCTCTGGGCTCTCGAATACAAAAGTCAAGCCTTCAGTATCACATTCTACTGTAATTATTTGGGGTCTATTCCTTTGACCAATCAAGTAATTTCCTTAAGATCAAGGATGATGTTTATTTCTCTATTCCAAATGGCTGGCACAGCATCTGACATAGCTCGTCCTCAAAAATTATTTGAATGAATCTCCCTTCCTTAGTGAAAGCTGACAGAAGGTACAGCAGACAAGCAGACACAGCCAAACGAGTTTTTCAGAAAACCACAGTGAAGCAGGGACAACATCATTATCACAGAAGACTTACTAGTTGTCAGCAGTTTATATAGTTATTACATTTCATTTTTATGCTTCCACCAATCCTATAAGGTAAGTGGGGTTGCCTGCACTTATAGAAAAGGAAACTGAACCTCAGAAAGGCTAAGGAAGTAATTTAAATATGTGTCACAACTAGTCAATCGCTGAGCTAGTGTTTGTACCCATGTCTATCAGATGCAATGTTCTCAGCCATTGGGCCAGACTCTTCAGGGCCTTGTGATGAACCATGTGGACACTCTTGTATGGCATCCAGAGAAGGATACAGACCTCTTGCGGTTGTGAAATGATCCTTGGTTAGAGGGCATGAGATATCAGGTTGGGTGGCATTCAACTGGGAACAAGTGATATATGCTGAATAATGCCAGCAAGCACAGTTACAGACAAGGCACATTGGGGGTCAGATCCAAAATGCAATCATCACTAGCTTTGTAAGCTTTTGCAAGCAACTTAAACATTCTGTGCTTCAGATCCCTCTTCTCCAAATTGGGGCAAACAGCATTGCTTTCCTAAAGGAATTATTGTGAGAATTACATTAGACAACATATGCAAACACGCTTAGTCAATTCCCAACACAATAAGTTCTCAACAAATTATTATCATCTTTATTATCAATACATCATAATAATTATCGACACTGTTTTTATTATAAGAAGTAGTTTTTAAAAAATGATTTAAAGAACTACTCAAATTTGAGTATTATCTGAGTATCATTTCAAAGCATCCTTGTATTTCAAAAGCTTAAAAAAGTCAAAAAGGGGCTACCCAAGAGAAAGGATTCTGTCTGGTCAGTTGGCATTCTGCTCACAAGCTGCCAACAAATCACTGTGGGATTTGCATAAGTCATTTGACATCTTTCCCACATACGTGAACGGAGACAGTAAGAGCGAAGAATGATTTGTGGTAGTGTTTTGAAAACTAAGAAGTGCCACACAGAGGTTCTTAGTCCCTGTTCACCAACTAAAATTCACAAAAACATTTTCATTTTTCTTCCCTATTGAATGTGGACAAGTGGGAAAACCTTAGGGACGCCTCACCTTTTCACTGCCCCCACTAGCTTGTCAGGAGCCAGGAGAGGAGAAAAACGTGTTTTCTTTCCATGAAATTCATTAAATAATCGCTTTTCCAAAGGCTACGATCTTTGCTTTGTAGTTTTTGGTGGGATTTCTATTTCTGTAAATTCCTTGTCACACACCAATCCATATCCACCTGTCGGTAGAAGAATCTGCGGCCAGACGAAGCCTTCTGCAAGTCATTGGCTAGCCCAGATGCAACCACGTGCTGCTAATCAGCCGCCAAGGAGCCTGCGTCTCCCCACTGCTGATTTGCAGTATTTTCGGCTAAGGCTCCGCCCCCTCGCCAGTCATTAGTGCTTAAGGTCAACAGTTCTCTCTTCCGACTGTGAGACCACGTGTGCGGGGGTACCACCGTCACTGTTCCTTTTAATTGTATATATTGTCTGTCCATCCACAGGATTCAACTTACCTTCTCCAGTCCAGGGGTGGCCTCCTGAGAGCTCCTTGGCGGCCAAGGTATCAAAGCTTGCTGACTTTCGATAGTATTTACGTTATTGTGTTTGCTTGGCTCCCAAGTGTTTTGTTTTGTTTTTTTTGTGTGTTTGTTTGTTTTGTTGTTGTTGTTTTAAAAAGCAACAAAACACTACAAAAAGGTAATCTATTTACAGAAGAATGATTTAAAGACATCATGGTTTTCTTTACAAACAGATGTAAGTAAGAACAGTGGAAATTCTCCACTTTTTATAAACTCTGCCTTTTAATCCTCCACTATAACTGCAATCTAGTGAATTGCCTGTATCAAAGGCAGTCCCTTCCCAACCTCCATTTAATGCCCTAAATAAAATTTCATCATTTCTTCATTATCTCTGACCCAGGCTCTCCTGAAAAATCTCTGGGTACAAGTCCCAAAAGGGCAGGATTTTAACCTGCAATTAAAAATAAAACCACCAAAAACTAGAGATTCCTTCCCTGTGCCATTCAGTCACCACAGACCAGCAGTCTCACGCTGTGCTGAGACCCATGGCCGGCTCTCCTGTCAGGTCCTGTTCTGTTGGTGACAAGCTACGCGGTTCACAGAAGAGGGCATGCACTTGGAGTTGGTGGCTACCGCTGAGCATCTGCATGGACAGATGTTTTTTGTTTGTTTTTTAAAGAGTTTATTGGGGAAGGGGAACAGGACTTTCATTGGGGAACAGTGTGTACTTCCAGGACTTTTCTCCAAGTCAAGTTGTTGTCCTTTCAATCTTAGTTGTGGAGGGCGCAGCTCAGCTTCAGTTGCTGTCCTTTCAGTCTTAGTTTCAGGGGGCGCAGCCCACCATCCCTTGCGGGAGTCAAACCGGCAACCTTGTGGTTGAGAGGATGTGCTCCAACCAACTGAGCCATCCAGGCGCTCAGCAACAGCAGGAAACTAGTAGAGCCTGTTGAAGTCCCATAAGGGCGGGATTAACCCAGAACCCTGGTGTCTGCCTGTGCTCATCCCCTTCCGCATGCACAGAACAGACCCAAGAGGGTAACCTTCCCCAAGGGTAGGAGCTCTCGATTTCCTGCTGTTCAGTGGATAGGACCCTTGCAAATAGAAATATGTCAGCCCAAATAGTCATCATTTCACTCAGATAATAACAACCTTTGTCTCTGCGGTTGGTCTGGTGATTAAGACTATCATCCTACTTGAGATTCCTGCTGATTTTCCAGAGACAATTCCAGAAAGGCTGCAGTTACAGGCAGTCCAGGTTGAACGTGCTCAGCACTCCCAGTCTGTCTAGCTTTGAACCAAATGGACTCAGCTTGGCGTAGTAAGAGAAGCCATAAATGGAAACAGAAATGCAGTCAAACCATTATATTTAGCATTGCATATGCTTAGGTCAAAATCAGCTTTACAAAACAGCAGTGCCAGAAATCCTGTTTAACTCCCTAAATGTGATTGAATCCTACATTGTTAAAGTTGGCAGGGACTGCTCATTTTATACAGGAAATAACTAGGCCTGGAGCAAAGCGACCTTCTCACTCTCCTAGCAGTTGGTGGCAGAGCTGAACTAGAACCAGTAATCATTAAGCCCAGGACCATCCCTAGTGTCTCATGGGCCCTTGTTATTGTTTGTGCAACAGAGTTTAAAAAAAAAAAAAGCTTCAAATTATTCACAGACTTAGTCTCATTTGATTGGCACGGATGTTGTATTGATTCCTATATAACAATCTAGTAAGTGAAGATCGAAGCTTCCTGAATTGATTTTCAGTTCTCTCTCCTGTGCTTCTTGAGATTACGCCTCAAGTGGAAAGATCTCCATTTGGATCCATTCTGGAAATGTTGACATGCCGAAAGTCACAGATACCCACGGGCACAGAGGTAGATTTTTCCCTTGTTTTTCCTCAATACAAGCTCAGGGTTTTAGAGTGATCTGAGCAGGCTCAGGAAGAATTATTGGGTGATAGACACACAAAGGGAAAAGAAAGGCACAAAAGACAGCACATGAAAAGTTTCTTTTGGAAGAGCCTGTTGCTCATTCCTGGCTTTTGCTGACATTCAGAGGAATTAAGACAGAATGAAGAAGAAATGACTAACCCAGAACCTGCTCACCTCATAGGGAGCAGTTCCTGGGGGTCCCTGCATTGCAGGGGGGTGGGGGGTGGGAGTGAGGAGGCTGGGGGTGGGGGAGGCAGCCAGGCCAGCACAGTGTGCCTGCAGGCACTGAGGGTGGTCAGGAGGTTTGGGCTCCTGCCTGGCCCAAAGACAAGTTTGGGCAAGTCATTCACTCCCTTTGAACCCCTCTCTTAGAAGTGCGAGTTGAAAGCTATCAGTGGTTTTTAAACTTATTATTACTGTTACTATTATTACTATTTGCAGCAGTAGCAGGCTTTCTTCAGTAGAAGACAAAAGTCTAATCTGTAAAGGAAATCTTTTTAATGGAATGGGTTTGGTGGTTGGGTGGGTGAAAACACTCCTACTGCAGGCCCTCCCCTGCCCAGGTCCCTGAAACGGCCCCTGCGTACTCTGTGGGGCCTGGTCTCTAAAGGGCTCTCATTTCTCACCTTATTATTTTTCACTTCCATGTAAATCTGCCCTCTCTGCCAAGTGCCCTCTAACACATTGCCAGCAGGGCAAGGGAGTCCTGATGGTTCACCTCATACTCCGATCTCCAGAATCAAAGTGGACCCTGCCATCCAGATGGCACTGAAAAGAACCCACCACCCCCACCCCGACCCTGTGATAAGTCTCATGGCTGAAAGGTATAACTTAAAAATATTTTTTTTTTGTATGTGTTACACATAAATTTCTTGAAATTTCTAAACAACCATTTGATAAAAGGCTATTTCTCTTAGTGAATACAAGAAAGGCACTATCTGTAAATTGCCATGAAAGTCCTTTTTTAATAAGAATGATGTCAAGTACATCCATTTCTGAGTTTCGCCTCTTGTCATTGAGAGTACCTGGGCTTTGACTAGGCCCTGCATTTTCTGTTGTGACAAGAGCCTTGGTAGGCACTGGGTCCTGGCATCTTCCCCTCCAGTCCTTTTGCTTCTTGTCTTCTTTTTCTTTATCTGGTGGAAAAAAAGTGGGACTCTATGTCATGAGTTAATACAACAAAGATTTTTCTAAGTAGTAATTGGAGGCGTAGGAATAGGTAGACTTTCCCCAATTCCACTGATTTCTCAGCTCTTTTTCTTTATCACTTGAATCCAGTCACTTGTACATGCAAATTGTGAGCCTTTTTCTGTAAATGCCCATGTCTCTCTATCAATGTCATGCACCTATAATGTTTATCACCCAAAATATGATTTTCACTCATTCCTAAGAGGTTTTGCAAAACAACCACCAGTCACACTTTGTAATATATTTATGAATTTTCCTGAAATGTCATGAGTAACATTGCCTTTAAAGGCAAGAGGGAGGACCAAGTGTGAATTCCCTGTTGTTTTAGAATTCTGGCTGAGTCTCCAAAGCTGATAAGGAAGGGTGTTAATTGTCTGCACATTCAAAAGGAGATGCCAGTCACTTAAGCAAAACTTGCCAAGTGATAATCCAACATGCAGTTTGGCCACCTTTAACCTAATCCTCCACTTCTAGAGGTATTTACCCCCCCCACCCCCCCCCCAAAAAAAAAGGACTGTGAGGAGAAGGTTAGTCAAGATTTTCTCAGGGGAATGTTGACAGAATGCCGAATATTAGCATTTGGGGGTAAGAAAACAGGATCATTTTTGCTCCACCATGAGCTAGGTAAGGAGAGCCCCATAAGGGGTGCAGGGCAAGCAGAATAGTGCTGGCTGAGACAGGGAGGCTGACCACTCTGTCTGGAGGGATTTTATAAACTGTGGAGATCTGCAGGCCCGTGGCCTCCCAGTTCTGACAGATACCGCCCTGGTCAGCTGGAGTGTGGGGCCAGAAGGACTCCAATGTGATTCTTACCTGGGGGAGGCTCAGGGATGGAGGCCGTTTGCAGATTCCCTCAAGGCAGGGAGAACACAAAGTGCTTGCAGTGTGCTGACATAATTCTCCTATCATGGGTCTCTTGAGCGGGGGAGAAACATAAAAAATAACTGGTGTTGGATCATGTTGATAAAGACCCTGCTCTGAAGGGCTTCCTTCCAGGACTGAGTCATCCTGACAGAAAGGGACCAGAGGCATATGGTTAGAGGAAATGAAGGAGGGTGAGGGCATTGTAAATGGCCAGCCAGCGACTATTACTCACCCAGGAATTAGGGCTGCAGGAGGGCCCAAGTGAAGGGATGCAGAAAGTCTGTGTGAATCCGTGAAAACAAATGACCCAAAACTCATCTTTTGGGCACCATCCATACGCTGGTCGACACCAATGCTAGATCACAAACTTTTCAGCTCTCAATACTGCCCTGGAGCAGCCAGAAGCAACCCAGAGAGATGAGTTGAGAAATGGGGAAATGGAAAACAAACTGATCATGCCCCACTGTGTGCCACAGATTTCTGAGCCTGAATCAGGCCCAGGATGGCAAAAAGTGAGAAAATTAAGCTGGGTGAGAGGTTGAAGTTTTGATATTAGACTGGACTAGACTTTTTCTTTTTAATTTAATGTTGTATTTATTTTTATGTTAAAGTTTTAGTGTACAATTAAAAGTTAATGATACAAATTCCCCTGATACTTTTCCTTTAGTTTTTTTCTTTATATTATACCTACTTTAAAAAAAAAAAGATTTTTATTAAAATATAACTAACGTATAATATATTAGTTTCAGGGGTACATCATAGTTATTCAACATTTATATATCTAAAGAAGTGATCACCATAAGTCCAGCAACCACGTGACACCTACCACACTATCACAATATTGTTGCCTATATTCCCTATGCTGTACACTACATCCCCATGACTTATTTGTTTTCTACCTGGAAATTTGGAACTTTTATTCCCCTTCGCATTTCCATCCCCCCTTTTAATTTTTCAATTAGAGTTGACATTCAATATTATATTAATTTCAAGTGTACAGCATAGTGGTTAAACATTTGTGTGGTTTAAGAAGTGATCCTCCTGACTAGTCTAGCACCCACCTGGCCCAATACCATATTATTGACTATATTCCCTGTGCTTTACTTTACATCCCCAGGACTATTTTGTAACTACCAGTTTGTACTTCTTAATGTCTTCACCTATTTTCACCCTGTCCCCAACGCCTTCCAATCTGTTACCCTAACAAATCTAGTATCAGTGACACCATACATAGTTATTACACTATGATTGACTATATTCCTTATGCTATACCCTACACCCCAATGTGTACTGTGTAACAACCATTTGTACTTCTTAATCCCTTCCCCCTTTTCACTCACCCCCAACACCCATTCCATGTGGCAAACATCAAAATGTTCTCTGTATCTCTGAGTTTGTTTCTGTTTGTTTATTCTGTTCTTTAGATTCCACATAGAAGCAAAATCACATTGCATTTGTCTTTGTCTGACACACTCCACTCAGCATAGTACTCTCCAGGTCCATCCACACCGCCACAGACAGCAAGAACCTATTTCCTTCCTTGGCTGGGTGATATTCCATTGCACCACCTACTCTTTATCCATTCCTGCATCAACAGACACCCAGGCTGCCTCCACGTCTTGGCCATTGTAAACAATGCTACAATGAACATATAAGTGCACATGTCCCCTTGAAGTAGCGTTTGGGTTTCTTCAGATAAACACCTAGAAGTGAGATTACTGGGTCCTTCTTTGTCTCTTGTTACAGCCTGTGTTTTAAAGTCTATATTGTCTGGTATAACTATTGCTACCCCAGATTTTTGTTTTGTTTTTGTTTTTTGTTGCTGTTGTTGTTGTTGTTTCCATTTTCGTCAAATATCTTTTTCCATTTCTTTACTTTCAGTATCTGTGTATTTCAGTCTGAAGTGAGTCTCTTGTAGGCAGTATTGTGTATGGGTTTTGTTTTCTTATCCTTTCAGCCCTCCTATGTTTTTTGAGTGGAGCATTTAATCCATTTACATTGAAAGTAATTGTTGATAGATAAGTAGCTATTGCAACTTTGTTATTTAGAATTTTTTTCCCTCCATCTTAAAGAAGTTCCTCTAACTTTCCTTGTAATACTGGTTTGGTGGTGATGAACTCTTTTCACTTTTTCTTCTCTGGAAAGTTCTTTATCTGTCCGTTGATTCTAAATGATAGCTTTGCTGGGTAGAGAAATATTGGTTGTAGGTCCTTGTTTTCATTATGTTAAATATTTTGTGCCAATCCCTTCTGGCCTGCAAAGTTTCTGTTGAGAAATTAGCTGACAATGTTATGGGAGTTCCCTTACAAGTTACTAGTTGCTTTCTCTTGCTGATTTTAGGATTTTTTTTCTTTGTCTTTAACCTTTGCCGCTATAATTATAATTATGTGTCTTGGTGTGGGCCTGTTTGGGTTCATCCTGTTTGGGACTCTCTGTGCTTTCTGGACTTGTATGTCTGTTTCCTTCACCACGTTAGGAAAGTTTTCAGTCATTATTTCTTCAGACAGGTTCTCAATCCCTTGTTTTTTTCTCTTTTCTTTCTGGTAACCCCATGATGCAAATGTTGTTATGCTTGATGTTTTCCCAGTGGTCTCTTAAACTATCCTGATATTTTTGGATTCTTTTTTCTTTTTGCTGTTCTGATTGGGTGTTTTGTGCTACCTTGTCTTCCAAATTGTTGATTCGATCCTCTGCTTTATCCAGTCTGCTGGTGATTCCTTCTAGTGCATTTTTCATTTCAGTTATTGTATTCTTCACTTTGACTGGTTCTTTTTTATGGTTTCTATGTATTTTTTTATGCTTCCTATCTCTCTGTGGAAGTTCTCACTAAGTTCTTTGAGCATCCTTATAACTATTGTTTTGAACTCTGTCACTGGTAGTTTGCTTGACTTCATTTTGTTCAGTTCTTTTTCTGGAGTTTTCTCCTATTATTTGAGACGTGTTTCTTTATTTCCTCATTTTGGCTGTCTCTCTGTTTGTTTCTATATATTAGGTAGCTCTGCTATGTCTCCAAGTCTTGGTTGAGTGGCCTTATGCAGTAGTTGCCCTGTGGGACCTTGGCACAGTCTCCCTGGTCACCTGCTGCAAGTGCTCCAAGAGTGTCCCTTGTGTGTGCCCTTCTATTATCATTGAGCCTTGATTGCTATTGGCATGTCAGTGGATGGGATTGACCCTCAGGCTGATTGGGTATGGGATTTGGCCATGTCCACAACTTACAGTCTGCTGTGTGGAGGGCTTACCACACTAAGTGGGATTCATCCCAGTGGGCTCTGGTGCCTTTGGGTACCACCCTTTGGGTGTGCAGACTAATTGGGCAGTGCTCTGCTGTGGTCTAAGCCAACCTCCAAGTATGTTGGTTCTGGGGCATCTTGTGAGGGGCTCTGATGCAGGCCCCTGTCACCCACTGCCTGTGATAGGCCAGGGACTACCTGTTAGGAGCTACAAAGCAATCTGTGTTTGTTCATTCCCTATGCTAACCCTGGAGGCATGTGGGAGAGACCACGCAGAGAACCGAGGACAGCTGTCACCAGTACCCGGGCTGGGGTAGCTCTGCAAAAAGCCAGGACACACCAGAGGCCTGCTGCCACCTGCTGGATCCCTAAAGGTTCAGTCACTGATAATGCCTTGTGCAGTACATAAGTTGGGTGAAGCAAGGTCTTGGGGAGTCAATAGAGTGGGAAGAGTTGTGGTCACCAGATTAATGTACACTCTGGTTTGGTGCCACTGTTGAACCTGGAGTCACTCAACAAAAGTCTCAGAGCACACTGAGGCCAGTTGTTGCTTGCCTAGGGCCGCTGGACTCCTATAGTTTTCCAAGAAAGAGTGCAATACAGGTGGGGCTGGCTACTCTTGGAGAAAGTGCCTCAGGTGTTGTGCGGTATCCCAGTGAGTCAGCAGGGTGGAGGAAGTGAAGCTCACCAGGCCAATCAGATTCAGATTTGACCTGTTGGGGGCGGGCTCAACACAGAAAATATGGTGCCCGCCTGCTGGCTGCACGAAGGTGGAGTCCTCACTGTGAAAATGCCAACTGTTCTCCAGCCCTCCCCTCTGAAGCCACACACCTCAGTCTGTACCCTGCATGTCTCCCACAGCCCCCGAATTACTGTCCCACCGCTGGAGCCCAAGGTTAGTGCCTGTGAATGAGAGAGTCTATGCTCGGGCCGTTTAAGAGGAAGTCTGGGTTTCCCACAGCCTTCCGTCCCACCTGGATGGTCGGAATCCCCACTGTTTTTGTTACCACAGACTCAAAGGGGTCCACTTGCCTGCCTGCATCCAAGCTAAAAGAAAACACGAGCAGGAGTTTGCAGCAAATAAAGTAAAGGCTTATTTAAGGAGTTGGCGCCGAGCCTGGAGACACAGGTGAGCTGGTGCTCTCAGAAACCTGGCTCCAAGATGGCATCTAGCAGCTAGGTTAAATAAGGGAAAATCATTAATCATGGTTACTACGGGAGCTGGGGTCATGGGCTCTACTGATTGGTTGGGGTTAAGGTAAGGAGCACTTGATTATGGCTTCTGGTGTGGTGTCAGTCATGGCATTGTTCTGTCCAGTTCCCAGGAGATGCGGTCTGTGGTGCTGATGGGTCTGGTTTCCAGGGGATGCAGGCGGTGGGGCTGTTCTGCTTTCATGAGTCTGGAGCTGAAACATAACTGAGGCCAAGGTGTTACCTTTGTTTGACTAAAACCTTCTTCTAGTTTGAGGTTTAGTTATTGTATCTTGGTCATGATTGATAGACCTAAAGCTTTGTTCTTAAATGAATTTGATGTTTACCAGAACCTAATGTTTTTAAGAGCTTAATGATTAAAAGGAGTGGACATACAGTATAGTACAGGTAGGAGGATCTGGGGGAAGAATGCAAGTGAGCTGCAGTTCTATCAGGTAAACAAAGGTAGCTTAGATTAAACCAATATGCATTCTAAAGAAATAAAGTTCATGCACGGTTACATTTGTTATAACCAGTTGTTGTGGGGACTCCTCTTTCTGGCACCAGTACTCCAGATTGGGGAGACTGGTTTGCAGCTGGGGTCCCTTCCTCCTCTGGGGGGAACCTCCATCACCAAGATATCCCTCTGTTCTTGACTGCCACACAGAGTTTTGGAACCAGCCGGTTTCATGTCTCTGCCCCTCCTACCAGTCTCAATGTGGCTTCTTCTTTATAGCCTCAGTTATAAAACTGTTCAGCTAGACTTCAAATAGTTCTCCAGGTTGATTGTTCTATAATTTAGTTGTAATTTTAATGTGTTCACAGAAGGAAGCAGGCACAGTATTTACTCCACCATCATGGATCCCTTTGACTTCTTTTAATTATGGAAAATTTCCAAAACATGACAAAATAGAAAAGTAGTATAACGAACTCCCATGTACTCATCACTCAGCACACATGGCATCATTTATTTATACCCTACTCTCACTGTTCTGCATATTAAGTTGAGGCAAAAGTGTACTTGACTATTTTAATACCTAAATGCAATGACTCCATTTTGATGTTTGACCACTGGCAGCTTTCAGGCCCCACTCCCCACTTTCCCCGTTTATGCCACACTCAGAAGTCAGTAAGGAAGTCTGGGATGCTACCTCCTTTGGCTCAAACCACACAAATGTGTGATAGTACAGATTCCATAGATCCAGTCTCTTTCAGGTATTACTAAATCATCTTAGTTTTAGTGTTTCGTGGTTGCTTCATTAAGGAAGGGATCAGTCCTGCTTTCAATATCAGTTTAGATATCAAGACTGATGGTGATACACACACCCAGAGGCTGTGAAGAGACTTCTTACCAGTACAGTGAGACTTTCTGGGGTGCACATGCCAAGCATCCATGCTGTTCTGGGATGGGCGAACCAATTGAGGAACAAGCCTTTTGGGTTTCGTTGTAGTTAGGGATAAGAGCCTGGGTGAGTTTCCTGCAGCTCACAGAGTCCCCCAGCCCCAGGGACCACCTCAGGCACCATGCTTCCTGGGCTTGAGTCCCTCCTGGCTGGCTAAGTGCTGAGGCAGTATGTGAAGGGAGAGATGCAAGTGGCTGCCAATAGCAGTTCCTTCCAGCAGAGCTGTTTTGTGCCAGAACACATAAGGCCAGCGGTAGTGTGGCACTTTTTCCAGTATCATCTCTCACTGGGAATGTTGAATGTTCATCATAAATTATAGCTCTTCATAGATGAGTTTCTAGGAATATTTTTTTAAGTATAGTTCGTATACAACATTATATTAGTTTCAAGTGTACACTATATTATTAGACACTTATATACCTTACAGTACAATTACCCCACTAAGTAATCATCTGTCATCCTGCAAACTTATCACAATATTATTGACTATATTCCCCTTCACCTTTTTCACCCATCCCCCAACCCACCCCCTCTGGCAACTGTCAGTTTGATCTATGTTTCTATAGCCTCTTTTGTTTGTTCATTTTCTTTTTTTAGATTTCACATATTAGTGAAGCCATATGTTTATTTCTTATTTTTATTACTTGTTCCTCCCTACCTATAGATGCTAGAGGCCCTAACTGGTCCATAGGACAATTAATTGAGCAAATCATGCAGTAACGATGTCAAAGACTGACTACCTCGGGCTTCTGCAGCTGGATGTGCTACTTGTTTTTAATTCCAGAACTTCAGGTTCAGCTCATCACCTGAGAAACTACTCAAGGTCCTCCTAAGTTTTGAATAGAATACCGTAAAATCTACTGGGGAATAGTGCTCTTTAGATTTTATCAGGAATAAGCCCAATGTACCAAGAATGTCACAGACCCTAAATCTCTCAACCCTCAAAACAGTTTCCTTCTAGAATTGATCACTTCTCGTCTACTAAGTGCCCATTTTTACACGGTATAAACAGTGGTGTGTTGGAGCCAGATTGCCAGAACCAATAGTGCATATATCTCCCCAGCTCTGTTCTGTGATGTCACATTTGTAGCTTGAAATCAGCCATGTGGGAGTATTTACACCACAGAAATTGATAAATGCTATAAATCAGTGCTTTTTATTTCAGAGAGCCAGTTTTTAAATATTTATCAGCACAAAGCCAATTAAGGTAGAACTGGGTGAAAGGAAAATAAATAAACCTTTGAGGATATTGCCAAACTGTAGCAAAAATGTATAACTTTTAAAGTGGAATGACTTGATTCTCATCTCTCTTTCTTTAGCTCTCACTTGATTTATCACCTTGCTTTTTCCATATATGAGAACAAAGTTATACATTGCAGCATATCTTCCTAATTCCAAGTTTGATACATTATATGAAGTAACATAGCCTCTGATTTAAGAGCTCTGAAGTCAGAATTCTGGCTCTGCCTCTTTTTAATTATCTGACCATGGGAAATTTCATCAAGCTGAAAAATCTCAGTTTCCTCATCAGAAAAATAGAGATAATAAGAGCTCTTATTTTATGAAGTTATAATGAGAAATAAATAAGGTAATGCCTGACATATAGTGGGCACCCATTCAATATTTGTTAAGTAAATGTTGTATGAATGCTTATAAAAGCATTTTGTCAATGCCTGGCATTAACCAGGTGCTTTAAATGTTAAATAACATAAAATTAATTATAATAGCTTAGAATTACCCTCATTAATTCATTAATTTTCTTAATCCTTTCCATATACACACCAGTCTCTCAAACTGTTACAAGTCATTTTTGAAAATTTGACTAGTCTTGTCTCTCTCATATGAAACAATAGGCATTTATTACCCCTCAAACAAAAATCCATTCACTGCTTAGACAAGCTAGAGAAGGAATGGCTGGATTAAGGGTGGCAGACAAGAGTTGGTGCACCCACACATGACAGCTTGAAGATTCTGGGCATGCTATAGCATATTCTCAAATAATATTTATCAGTCATCCTGTGCCGAGTGCTTTATATATTTTGACAACATAACCTTTGAGCATGCTTATTGTGACATTCATTTTTATATTTGAATTTTAAAATTTACCTGAACAAGCCACAAATGACTTTAGCCCTTATAATGTTCAGTTACCTTAGAGATTAAAAAAAATAATAATAACTTAAGAATATAACCCATTGCATATAAAATGAAAACAAAAATGCTCCCATCTTTTTTTAATACACTTTTTTAAGCTGTTTGAGGTTTACAGAAAAATTGATCAGAAAGTACAGCGAGTTCTCATATATCCCCTCACCCCTCTCTCCCAATCTTATCTATTAGTAACACCCTGCATTAGTATGATACGTTTGTTACAAGTGATGAGGCAATAGCCATACATTATTAAGTAAAGCCTGTAGTTTACACTTGGGTTTACTTTTTGTGTTGTATGGGTTTGGACAAATGTGTAATGCCATGTATCCACCATTATGATATCATACAGAATAGTGTCACTGCCCCCAAAATGCCCTGTGCTCCATCTATTCATCCCTCTCTTTCTTCTTCCCTGTGAATCCCTGGCAATCAGTGATCTTTTTACTGTCTCCATAACTTTTCCAGAATGTCACAGTGTCACATAGTTGGAATCATACAGTGTGTAGTCTTTTCAGACTGGTTTCCCTCACTTAGCAATGTACATTTAAGGTTCCTCCATGTCTTTCTGTGGCTTGATTGGGCTCGCTATCTCTCAATCTCTCTCTCTCTCTCTCTCTCTCTCTCTCTCTCTCTCTCTCTCTCTCTCTCTCTCACATAGCTGAATAATATTCCATTGTAAAAATGATCCAGGTTGTTTATCCATTACCTATTGAAGGACAGCTTGGTTACTTTCAAATTTTGGCAGCCCTCATCTTTTGAAACTGAAATGCTAGATTAAATTAAAAGTTGTAATTTTTTTTCATTTACCTTATAGAGCAGATTATTTACTATTTATTAAATTAATGCATACGTTTATGAAAATGCATGGGTCGTCAAATAACTTGAAATACAATTAAAAAAATACAACCCAGCTTAAAATTGTATCATTTTTTAACTTAGATATCTCTATATTTCTTTGAGTATCTATTTTATCTGGTATTAGGGGTAGATTTATGCCTCTCTGTAAAATTTATTGGAGAGATTAATGATAGCAATAACTGTTACAGGAAATAGAGACAATAACAATTATTTGCCTTGGCTAAAAAGAAGGAAAAATAGAAATCAACTGCAAATTTAATGCACTGGTAGTCAGCTGTCAGAAGAAGCTGTGCTTTCATATAGCAATGAGTATACAGCAGCTTATAAATCATATTTAGGAAAGAGAGAACTGTCACAAGGAAAAGTAACCAGAATTAATGGGAGTCTATATTGAATTTTTCCCTGTTGATTCCCCCTACACCACCTCCACTTTCTGATTCTTCTCCATTCCCTGAAAATTGGTACAAATTTAAGTGTCAGCAGATGAATTGCATGAGTAGTTAACAGCCCATTCTGCTGGGAGATTTCAATTAGTTAATCCAGGTTATCACCTTATCATGTCCTTCCCTTCTCATTAGCAGGCCTGTGGGAAACTGTAGCTCAAGTAATGAGTATGTGCGGAACATTTGCTCAGGGTTTTCTTGGGGTGGACACTGCAAGTGTATGAATGTGGTGCTTTAAAGTTTATAATCTACATAGGGAATAAAGACATGGATATGTATATGTCACAATACTGAACAATATTGCCCTGTGTACACTTAAATGATAGTTACACACAATTTACCAATTAGTGAACTAATTCAGATGGGATACAACTCATTGAGACTCGAGGCCATCACAGTTGAAATAGAATTGAATTGGCCCATCAGGAGCAGGTCGTATTTGGCTAATCAGAACAAATGGAGGACTTGGGAGTTGGGGCAGAGACCGAGTATCCCAGTGTCAGCAAGGTCAGCAGGCTTAGTGGAAGGCACAAAGAATAAGCTATCTGATCTAAATCTAGTCCTTAGGGTGGGCAATATTCTAAACAATATTCATATCTGTGGGGTTAATATCTCATTTCCTCAGCAGCTGGATGATCTTTTCTACTTTATCCCAGTACCCCAAAGGGTTGATTGTTCTTGTGACTTCTATGCCCTAATACAGTCTCGTTGTATCAGATGTAAATCATTTTTACTTATGCTTGGTGCAGGTTTTCAGTAGACAAAGGACAAACTGGAAAACTGCTATAACAAATTTGCTATATCAAAATGTACCCATATTACTCTGTTTACTACCCAGATCGTGGAAAAATAATCAGAAATCTCCTTTTGCCTTTTACATAATAGAGTGGTGGTAAACATTATGATTGCTTCATTTTAATCTATGTGCTTTTAATAATGTAACATTAGAAAAAAAAAAAGTCAAATCACGTAACCACCAACCACTACTAAAATATCCATAAATGTGGCAGTGTGTTCTGCCAACACCCAATTCACGGTGGGTAAATATTAAAATGCTAAACTACAGGAGTACATCCATACCGGGCTCTTAAAAGCACTTTTCCTTTTTCATCATCAAATCTAGCACACGATTTTCACAAGATAAGTGACTGGGGGTTTTCATTTGCAATCTCACAGGGAACATTAAAACGGTGGTTATATTGACCATAATAAAGCTGAGAATATTGGTTTAAGCCAAAACCAAGGGTGGTTGGCCTGGATAGAACAGGCAACAGCCAAAAAATAAAATACGCTTTCCCAGATGAATGAGTTTTTAAAGCAGATTTAATACCAAAAGCTTTGGAAAAACTTTATTTTACTTCATCATCACTGTTCACTTAACAGATGGTAATTAAAGAAATAAGTGAAAACCGAAGGAAATAATAAAGTGGCAACACTTTAAAAGTTTTAAGGCTGTCCAAAATTTTAGTGCTTGCCAAATTTACATTTTAATTAACCTCTGTTCAACATATTTTATTCTTTGGCTTCTTAGTCACATACTCACACTCATTTGTGTTCAGCCATCTGCTCAATATCCTTGACCAATCTCTCACAACTCTTAAACAGTAGGGGTCCTGCGTCCAAATAGCTGTTCTCATTGTTTTTTAGAAATTGTTTATGGGATATTTGGGTCTTATCTTCAGTCACTTCAGCAATGGTTACAAACAAGGCAGTGACAACATGGGACCAATAACAGTAAAGATCTTTGGTGTCTAGAAGTGGGTCCGAGTGCAGAGAACCCTTCCATTTCTGTTCAGCCATCACTAGTACGTTTCTCATATGTCCCCAAACAGTCATCCCATTCCTCCTCCCACCCCTCAGGTTCAGCTACAGGCTCTTGCTTTCTTGACATGCTCACACAGACACACACACAGGTTTTCTTCCATCCGTATTCCTAACTCTGTGGCTCCAAATTAGAGAAGCACTGCATTTGTTTCTAACACCTCTAGAGTTGTAACTCCTTCCTTTTATTTCACTTCAGCTTATGTCATGATGCACTTTTCTGTCAAAGAGTATCTCACTGTAGAATCTGCCTGAGAAGCTTATGAAGTCACCATAATTCTCCACCCTCCCATGATGGTGCCTCCAGAGACACATGGGATCCTTGGCCACACATCTTGGCCATCAAGAAGCTTCCAGTCTAATAGGATAATAGGCGTGTAAACCAATACCTACACTGCAACATTGAAAGCACTAACAGAAGTAAGTAGAATGTGCTATGGGAGCAGAAGGGGAAAAGGCACTAATTGTACCCAAGGTGTCAGAAGAGGTGAATGAATGGATTCACAGGAGGCACACATTAACTACCAAGCAGGGAGGAAAATGTGGGCAGGTTTGGCAGCCTGCAGAACACAGAAGATCCCAGAATCACAAGCAGTGGGGCTGGAATTCCTATTACATATAGGGGCGTATAGGAAGATAACACAAAGAAGGAAGAAGGACCCAGATTTTGAAGGTTCTTTCATGCTGAGCTATGGAATTTAAGTTGTGTATGCTAGGAAATAGAGCATCTGTGAAATAATTTAAGAATAATAATGTAACTGACCTTATGTTTCAGGAAGTAATCCCCAATGACAGTGTTAGAAACCATAGGACATTGTTTAAGGATGTTTTGGTTTCAAGCAACATGAACAAATGGGCCAAAATTAACAAAGACGAAGAAGGAGGAGGAGGAGCAGGAGGAGAAGGAGAAAATTTATTGCCAAGTGTTGAGTATTTCACTTCGTTGAAGAAATTATTAAACAACTAAGACTATGGATACAACCAGGGGAGCTACAGGAGTCATGGGCAGTCTATCTAAAGTGATATTATTAATGCATGTCAAGTCCACTAACTCTTAGTCACTCTGTTCCTCTACTAAAGAACAAATAGTTCAGATTTCTAGAAGAAAGAATCTGTTTAGCCCAACTTGGACCAACCATTCATGTTCAGGAGATGGAGTTAACTAGCAGGGATGTAGCCATGAAGAGTCCCATCGAAAGGAGCCACATGGTGACTTGATATGAATTGAGTAGCCACCTACCACAAAGAGATAGAAAGCAATTGTTCTATACTCAGATGGGATAGTTGAGATTAAAAGGAAAAACTATAGAATGTATTCTACATGTATTTGTCAGAAAAAAAACTTTGACAAATAATTGGATATAGGAAACAAATAAACTATAATGACTCTTCTAGCTTAGAAGATGGGATAATGGTATTACTAGTCATCAATACAGAAAACAAAGAAGAAAGAGAAGATTTAGGGGGACATAACTGGTTCCATCCTGGACCTTTTCAATTTGAGATGCCTATGTGACACACTCACGAAGACATACTCAATAGAGTTGCATTCTCCCAAGTTTATGGCAGGAGTTGGGGGGCAAGATAATGACTGAGCCAGATGTTAAAATCTGCACAGCGTTTGTATCAGTCGTATGAAGTACTGCACATGATTACATTGCTTATGACCAGAGGGTAGTAGAGCTGCATAGTATGAGTCTAGAATAATTCTTTGATTTTTAGAAAAATGTGAGAAAACAAGTGGCAATGGAGAATAGCATAAACATCTTCAAAATGCTTTTAATTATTTAGGAGTGAAGCAAGTAGAAAGTTACTAAATTGAAATTAGTAAATATAATACTTTCAAATATTCTAGTTTTTGTAACTCAGGTATTTCATTTTTTAAGGTACATCAAACATGTAGAAAATAAAATAATAAGTAAATAAAACAAGTTCTTAAATTTAAATATGAAGCTAATAGAAAGCTTACTATCTTGTGAGAAAACAGGCCTATTTGGTGCTAAAACAGGGAGTGATTCTATTTGCCGACAGAAAAGGTATGTTTATTGATTGTTAACATTTTATGTTAGCAATACAAAAGTATCCTCAAAACTCCAGGAGGGTTGCCTCGGTAAGAATACTGTATATTTCCAAATGACCTGGGGTAAGAGGTTGTAAAACCAAAAGTAATGGAATGACTTTCATAAGAATAGGTGGCTTTCCACTTCCAGCAAGTCACCATTTCACATGTTAGTCCCTTTGAAGTGTTCAGGAGATATGATTGAGGCTGCAGGACAGACTCAAACGCCAGGCTACTAAGGGCCACAACTGAGTGCCATAACTCAAAAAGGGCTTTTCTGGCAAAAGTTTCCAGTCAGAGAGATTAACTAATGGTGATATTTATGGATAGTTATGTTTCATAATAAAAATCTTCAAAATATGAGAGACTCTCTTGATAAATTATCAAATATTGAGTCGTTTTCAAGAAAAAATTTGAAAACAGAAAATCACACCAAAATGTTAACAGAGATTATCTCTGAGTGATGAGATTACAGGTCTTCTGTAGTATCCAAATTCTCTGTAATGAACCTCTGTAAATAGTTTCCAGAAGCCATTCTTTCACTTTTATTATTGACCACCTCTAATGCTAAATGTTTAGTATTTCTTTTGAAATCAGAAGAAAACAATAAATGCTGCTACAATAAATAATAAAAATAAAAGATGAATTATATAGGTAGAAAGTTGATAGGTAGAAATTTAGCGAAAATGAAGAAAAGATAAATTTTATTTTTTAATATTTGGGTTTTTTCTTCAAATTAAAAAAAAAAAAAGTAGTATGTGAAAAAGAGCTCATGGTTAGGTCTTTAGTTCTCCCCTGACTCATTCCAGACCCAGCTCAGTCACTCCGCCAGGAATAGCTCAACTTGCTCTCATCTCCCAACTATCTGACTGCTACAGTACTGGATGTATTACTGTATTTTTGCCATGTATAGTGTGCTCCTGTGTATAACACACACCCATGTTTTTGGCCCAAACTTTCAGGGAAAAAAAATCTTTCATTTTAATTCAAATTTTTATTTATTTACGTTTAGGTACTTGTTTTTTGTATTATAAAGAAATGTTACCATTTATTTTTTTTAACATATTATGGTACAATAAATTTTATGTAACAAATAATTACAAAACACAAGAACAGATACAAGGTACAAGAAATTTTATGTACTGGTAACAAATTTATGATATTTATGCATCATAGAAGGCCAAGAACTCTTTGTCATTGCAAGCTCGTCGTAAGTTAAAAAAAAAACTGATTATCGTATTCCAGGGTATTATTTTGCATACAGATATCGTTATTGATTTCTAGAATTACGCTTTTAACTCATAAGCATAAATAAAAGAATTAAAAACATTTATACCGATACAGAATTAGATACTACACACGTATAATGCACATTCTTATTTTTCCCTCACAAATTTGGGCAAAAAAAGTGTGCATTATGCACGACAAAATATGGTACTTAATTTAGCACTTAATACTTTTGTGATGCTAAAGATAAACTTATAAATCTACGATTTCATTTACAAAATACACACACAGATGTGCACTTAGTAACAAGGCCCTCTGTTCTTGCTAATTGGAAAAACAGTGTCTCTCACCATCAGCACCCTAAGTGTTCACCATTATCTTCAGAACCCTGACCAGTTTAGGACTCTCTCTGAGTTGAAAAGTCCCTGTAGTCTGGTTCCTCCAAAGGCTCGACTGAACATGACCACTACCATCCCCCAGGAGCCAACCATCTACAGGGTTAACTCACTAAACAATTGGGAAGAGGATTCATTTTGATAGCATCCTAAAGACAAACCACTCTTCCTGCCTAGATATTAGTACCATGAAGGCATGAAGAAAGAGAAAATTCTGTGGCTTTGACAGTCAGCACGAATCAGAACTTTTCAAGAGTTTGCTTGGGGAGTAGCCTATTCATAGGATGGAATCATTCTTTCTAGGGTATTTGATGAAATGCTTTTCCATGCCCTGGGCCATCAAAATACTAATACTGTATAGACATACTTGTAACAACTTGACATAAAAATTTAATCTTTCTTTCCTTCAGGAAGAACAGAGTGCCTTGTTATTGTGTGCATTTTGTAAAGGCAAACTGTATATTTGTTAAGCTTTTGTCTTTAAAACCACTTTCCAAATAGTATGCCTTCATTGCTTGGCAGGAACTCTGGCATTTGGTTTTGTTGACTGATGTAATAGATAGAAAATAGAATTTAAAAAAAAAAAACACTTTGAAAGTCTAGATTAATCTAGATTGTAAGGGAAGAAGAGTGTTTGATGAACAGTTTAAGAGAATAAAAGAAAGTAGGAGGTACTCAGCCTAACATGAAGTATTAGGTTGGTGCAAATGTAATTATGGTTTAAAAGGTTAAAAATTGCAAAAACTGCAATTACGTTTGCACCAACTTAATAGTTTGGAGACAATGTTGAGGGATAGAGAAGAGAAATTTCCCAACAGCTTGTATGCCTGATAAGATAATTGGAGAAAGATGGAGAAAGTTGCTTTGAGTTATCTTCTTTTTTTATTTAATTAAAATTTACTGGGGAGTTATTTTCTGTATGGGATGGAGCATAACCCCCTTTAGACACCGGGTTGAGCCATTACAGTAGAGACTTAAATTGCTGTTCAATTATTCTGGATATCAGATTTGTGTTTCTTTGGTTGAAACAGCTGGTTGAAACTGGCTTAAAGGCTGCCTGACTTTGTGCAGGTGATACCAACCCCTCAATCGGGAATGGTCTTTCACTAACCCCAAATAGTAAGCATTAGTGAAAGTATCATCCTACAGATAATGGCTATGACTGTACTTCCACAGAAAAGCAATTTCCCAAGTAGGAGTTTCACCAAGTGTGGATTTCTGGGGCAGATGCAGTGGTGGAAATGTCCTAAGCAGATATAACAGATGACACAGACATGGAGGCATCCTACTGGAAGGAAAGAAAGCAGAGTGCTTCTTCTGCCCAGCCTCATTGGCAACTGAGTGTTGTACTGAAGCTGAACAACTACATCTGAAGGGCAAGACTGAGGGATGCAAAACAGGGGGTGGTGCAGGCTTTCTGGGAAGTGACCAGGTTCTGTTTTGGTACAGTGAGTTCCACTCCTTAACTGTGTTTAATTAATCTTGATTCTTTCCTGCTGTCCTGTTGGCATCTTCTAATACTAAGAGAGTTAATTTCCACCATTCACTTGTCTTTGACCTTGTAAAAAGCAGTTAGCCATTTCTCTCATCTTTACTACTGAACGACTCGAGTCATTCATTGTCAAATGCCCTTCTACCATGGCCCTGGGGTCATAACTCCATGCAGTGCAGTAACTTCCTAGGAAGTGACACATAGTCTCCTATCCCTAACCACTAACTTACCTGTCTTCTTGCCTATTTCCCTCGCCACACAAAAGAAATCTGAATTTTTCACCTAAAATAATTATTGACATCCTAACCCCAAACAAGGGTGGATTCTTTCATTTCTCTACATCCAAATAAGTTATATATAAATGTTTTTTCCAAACTTCACCGACAGGGTTACACTTTTGGGTTGTACCAGAAGATACATTTGCTCTATAAGAGTCCATTGGGACTCTTGTAAAAGAGAATTTGGACAAAAGACCCTTCCTCAAGGACCTCCACACTTCCTGACAGAGTAGAAATAGAATAAATATTATTTCTTATAATAAAAAAAAGAGAAAATCCAGTGAAAGTCATCCTAAAAGAGCACCATATGGCCCACAAGATGTGTGGCTACAGAAGGCTCCTGTGCTGAGGGAAACGCACAGACTCTGGAAATCAAAAATGAAAAACCCCCATGAAGTAGGTCATCCCTCATAACCAGATTCCAAGACCAAATTGTTGTTGTATTAACATCTCATATTCCTAATTTAGCTTACCTTTGTTGATGCAAATGTGTCTTTTAAAAGTGAACTCAATTCGCACCTCAGCATGGTTCACATTTGTGGTATAGCTAAATGGCTTCATCTTAAGGGTGATGTTGTGGAGCATATGTTACTCCATTATAACATCTTCTGATGTGGACAGAGAAAGAGACAGAGATGTACATCTGAACTCACTTTGAAACCATTTACAATATGTAAAATTACTGTCCTTCACAAAAGCTAGTGGGCATTGTCACAAAAGTTGAATGTAGGTCCAGAAGTAGGAAAGAACTTTCCTGGCTTCCTTCAGGGCAGTTTCTCAAAGTTGGTACTATAGACATTGAGGGCTAGATGATTCTCTTTTTTTAAAAAATAGATTTTATTTTTTAGTGCAAAATTGAGCAAAAAGTACAGACCGTTCCCGTATATACCCCTTGCTTGCCATAATTATTATTATTTTTTTGTACACAGCTGTTATGTGCATTGTAAAATGTTTAGCAGTGCTCCCTGGCCTCTATACTCTAGATGCAGTAGCATCCCCCAGTTGTGACAAACAAAAATGTCACCAGACATTGCCAAATGTCTCCCGGTAGGCAAATTCATTCTTGGTTGAAAACTACTGTTTTCGAGTTTGGCCTACAGGAAAAACAGAAGCTAGATTCTGTCTCCAAGTTTCTTAAGAGGCATCATTTGAAACCTGCTTGATTAAAACAGAAGAACCTAGCTAGATATTTTATAAGTACTTAATCTCATCAGATGAAACCACTACAAATTCATAAATATTTGTGAAAGAGAAGACAGTTGAGGTGGGGGAGAAGGGATTGTAGGGAAGAAGCCAAAGACGATCCTTAAGACTTTGCAAACAGTGGTTACCCAGGGTCTTTCTGCGGCCTTACATGTCCAGATGCTCAATATACTTGAAAGAGTTATTAAAGAATTGATCAGACTCAGGGGGTCAATTCATAGGAACAGTTCCCAGGTAATTATTAACTAGAACAACCATATCTATTTGTATATTAGCAATGAAACATCATCATGAAAACAACTAAAAATCCATGTTGTCTGTATCTGTAGTTCCCTTGAGTAGATTAACTACATGTTAACTTAATTGCAGGAGGGGGCTTAGTGAGATTGGAACTCAAAATAGAGGAAGTAGACTTGTGATCTGCCAATGTTAAGGGCATCTGGGTTTGCTTAACCTGATATTTTCATCTCCACATCGGGACCCTTCCCTCTGCCCCAGGGCAGCTTTGGGCAGAGTCATGTCTGAATTTGTGCTCCCACAGGTTAATGGGCCAAAGAAACATCAGAGAAACTTGTTAAAATTCAGGTTCATAGGCTCCACTCCACTCCCAGAGATTCTGATTGAGTAGGACCGAGATGGGGCCTGGTCACCAGCATTTTAAACAAGCCTCCCAGGTGCTTGTGAAACACTGGACTATTGCCTTTGCGTTGGCCTTTTTGCCTCTGCTTCCATAGGATTCTAACCAGTCCTCCTCTGGTCAACACAGTCCTTCTCTCTTCACACCTTCAGAGTTTGCAGGAAATCCTGCCAGCCTGGAAAACTCTGTCTCTGTAGGTGATGCTGAATATATGGGTATTGATTTCTACTCAAAATGTTAGCGTCTTGTCCTTATTTTCTTATTGGGCAGCAGAAGGTAGGGACATGACAGTTTCAACCCCATCTGATACTTACGAGTACTAAAAACCATGTTTTTCATAAAATATTGTTGAAGGTAATTAATTTGAGGAAAGGACATTCCTCTCTTTTAAGCAGATTGAGACTTTCTTGTTATGGGTTTTAGGTTATTGATTTTAGTGGTTTTACCACAGCAGAGCAGAATCTTACATACTAAATAATAGGCACCCCCACTTCTCCCCAGTCCCCCAATTACTAAACGGAATGTCCTGTTCTTCATATTAAAAACCCATCTGTCCATTCATTCTAGAAACATGTATTTATTATGGGGAAGCTGCAATTTTCAGTTTTTGAGACATAAAAATCTCTGCTATGAGGTGCAGAGTTGTTGGACTGGGACTCTGGAGGGAGCAGAGAGATAAGCAAAGGGTCTCTCGGTGCAAGAAGGAGAAAAAAGCTAAGTCTTTAGGAGGAGAAGGGAAGCAGGCAAGCGTCTCAGAGCAGTTCACACCTGAACTGAACAGCAAGAGTAGAGATGCTCACCAAGCAGAACTAGGAAAACATGACACACTAAGGAATGAAATGAGATGTGTGAAGAGAATGGTGTGAGAGAGCCTGGTGCAGGCCGAGATCTCTCCAATTCTGGTTTGACTGGAATGTGGGGGCATAAGGGATGTGGGGTGTAATGGGAGGTAAGTACGGCTCTTGATGAGGAATTTTGACTTTGTGGATCAATGTAGAGATGAGTTCTCAGCTGCTTTTAATCAAGGAAAATGGTATGAGCTAACACATTTAAAAAAGGTCTCCCTGGAGCAAGAAAGAGGTTTCCTGGAGTGAGAGACCTGAGCAGAGGCTCAAAGTGTGGCCAGAGGAAGGGGCATGAGGAAGGGGAAGGCACAGGATTGACAAGCAGTATTGAACATCTTGCTGCCATTTTAAAAACTTTAATACTTTAAACAATCCATTTGCTTGGGGAATTTTTTCTGTCAGCACTCAGAAGTCCAGTTGTGTAGCAGAGAAAGATGATGGTTGTGTTCATTCACAGTTGCCCTGTGTAACGTTTTTTAGATCAAAGAGGTGAAAATTTGAACAAGAGATAAAAAAATTGAACAAGAGATACGATAGAAAAATGTGATGGGCAGGGAGGAAGGGGAAGGGTCAAATATGCAAGACCTTCATGGATTGGAAAAGCATGTTTGTAGTGGTAATGAGGAAATTTAAAAACCAGAGAGATAGGCTGTAATAGGGAGTGGGATACTGAAGAATAACATTAAAGAGGCAGAACAATTCTAGGTGACGAGTCAATACTGTGTATAACCATAGTGGGAAATCTGTGCAATAGATACTTTAATAGATGCTTCTTTGGGTGTCTTACTCACCCTTATTCTTACCCCTGGAACCACAGTGGGTAGGTTGGAGGATCCCGTGTCCATACTGATAATAGCCTATGGCACCCTTGACTAATTAGACTTATCAATTTCTCACTCCTGGTGATTAAATCTCAGAGTATCAGTCACTCTGTTTTGCTTGAACTCTGGCACTGTGGTGCATCATCATCTTTACCAGTGTCTAGTTCAGCAGAGATAACTGATGAGAGAGAGAGAGAGAGAGAGAGAGAGAGAGAGAGAGAGAGAGAGAGAGAGGCGCAGAAAGCAACAGAAATGAGAACCCTTATATCCACAAGAGATAAAATCTATTTTTCCCAATGGCTTTCCAGTTTGCAGTCCATTTCCTTGGATGTTCTTCCTACAATTGGTTTTCTTGAATTGGTCCCACATGATATTGTTCTTCAGACAAATAAGCTCACCCACATTCGTAAACTAAGCAGTTCAAATCTAAACATTATTAACTTATCAGATTGGCGAATGTGTTACCATCCAGTAATAGTCAGCTTTGGTGAGGAGATAGAGAAAAAGTAAAAGAAAAGGTAGAAAAAATATGACAGCCAAAGTTCTCTCATATTCATTTGGAAAGGAATATGTATGGGAACCATCTTTTTTGAAGGACAATTTAGCAACATATTGCAAACATTTCACATATGCATTCCTTTTGACATAGAGGTTCCATCTTACATATTTACATAATACACAAAATTTTCTGTGTATGTAATTCTATCCATTGTTATAGTTAAAAAAATGGAAATGTAATACAATGGATTATTGACTTGTTATGTGATGATAGTTTTATACAACGTAGTAATTTTACTACACAGCCCTCCAATGGAATGAGATAGATCTATATTTGCTGATATACAAGTATTTCTAAGAAATATTGAATGAAAAGGCAAGGTACCAAAGAGAGTACATACTCTAATTCCACTTCTGTACATTTTTAAACTCTATATTTATATATGCAGATATATTCATAATAGTTTCTGACTGGATACACAAGTTGATTAATTTAGAGAGAAGGACTTGAATGGGCTCAAGAAGAAAGGAAATTTTTATATTTCCATCTATGCCTCCTTTCTGTACTATTAGATTTTTGGGGGTTTTTTTGTGTGTGTGTTTGCGTTTGTTTGTTTGTTTGTTTGTTTTAATATGCCCATATGTTACTTTGGTTTAAAGAATAAAATAAACTTGTTTTCTGAAACAAATCTAATATAGATCATTTACACCAGAGTTACTCAAAATACTGGCCTATGACAAGCTCAGGTATGTCAGTCAGAATGTAAAGCAACCCATTGCTTCTTCAGCAAAATAGTCTTCTTATGAAAAAGCAATGTCAGCTGAACTGAACAGTATGCTTAGTGATATAGCTGATTTACATTCCAAGGCAAGCTTCTTATTTCTCACTGGCCAGCAACAAATTGTTCTCATGTGGTTTTCAGGACACACTTTGAATAACACTGAGTTATACTGTAATATGATTTTAGGAGAAGTTCTCACCTCTGCCAAGTGTACTTGTATATTAAGGCTCTTTCTTTGCTTTGGAGAATAATGCATTTCAAGCATATGGTGAAGGTCTTTTCTTGGGCAGAATTCCTTTCTTAATACCCCTGGTCCACACAAACACTCAGGAACCCAGGCTGACAGAAGCTCTATCATCTTTAACAAGTGGCTTTCATGGTAGCGTAGTGTGTCAGCATTGGCAGAAACTAGGACACCATCCCACCGCGATGCAAAAGGGTCTGGAATATGCAGTCTGTACTGGACAGCTTCTTCCTAACAATATCACGCTATAAGAGGGGAGAGTGAATCTTTTGGTCATCTCTGTTACAACAATCTATATTATCTGCTCCAGTAGTGAAGAGCAAAACAAAAGAAATCAAATATTCTTTTCTCATATACACACTGATATAATGAAGGGGGGAGGGATTAGAATTCCAACCATTAACTTTGAAAACATCTTTTCATATACATAAGTGAAATGCCTTTCTCAACAAACTATGAATGGCAATTGACATTATAACACTTTCTAAAGTATATTTAACTTGACAAAATAGGGTAACATCCTAACTAGCTGGAGACTTAATGTGATTCAGTAACCTAACCTATTACTGTAGGTGCATTTTTTGGTTGCCTCCCCAGACTACTCTGCAAACAGCTTATTTACCCAAAGCGGGGGAATCCTGGAAACCATGCTTAAATTCTATAACCCAAGCTTTTGCCAATTGCCTGAGGTAAACCTGAACAACCTGGGCCAATCGGGAATATGAAACCTAGTTAAGTCTCTGCTGGGCTCTTAACCATGAAATGCTAAAGAGAAGTGCTGGGCCGGCCATGTACACATGGAGACAAAAAGTCAATCGGCAAAGGGGCAAGAGTAAAGGTAACTCACAGAGGGAAGTGGAAGTGAAAAGTATGTGGCCCCAGAGAGTGAGATTCACTGAGAAATTAGTGTCTGCATTCTGATGGCTTCCCTGTTCTTGGTTCCAGTCCCCCTGAGGTCTCCTTGTACCCCTAGATCCTAATGATTAATTGCCCCTTAATTTTTTGTTTTCTGTTTTTTAACTTTTTTTAAAGATTTTTACTATTAATAAAAATATAGCTAACATGTAATATTATATTAGTTTCAGGGGAATACCATAGTTATTCAACATTTATATACCTAAAGAAGTGATCACCATGATAAGTGTAGCAACAATCTGACACCATACCACTCTATCACAATATTATTGACTATATTCCCTATGCTTTACACTACACCCTCATGATTTATTTGTTTTATACCTGGAAATTTGGACCTCTTATTCACCTTCCCTCCCCCCCCTTTTAAATTTATCAATTACAGTTGACATTCAATATTATTTTATATTAATTTCAAGTGTACAACATAGTGGTTAGACATTTATATAATTTAAGAAGTGATCCCTGACTAGTCTAGTAACCACCTGGCACTATACATAGTTATTACCATATTATTGACTATATTCCCTAAGCTTTACTTTATATCCCCATGACTATTTTGTAACTATCAATTTGTATTTTTTAATCTCATCTTTTTCACCCTGCCCCAAACCCTTCCCATCTATCACCCGAACAAATCTAGTACCCATCTGACACCATACATAGTTATTACAATATTATTGACTATATTTCTTTTGCTGTACCCTGCATCCCCATGACTACTTTGTAATGAAGAATTTATGCTTCCTAATTCTTTCCCCCTTCTTCACCTACACCCCCAACCACCCCCCCCATTTGGCAACCATCAAAATGTTTTCTGTATGAGTTTGTTACAGTTTTGTTTGTTACTTTTGTTCTTATATTCCACATATAAGTGAAATAACATTGCATCTGTCTTTCTCTGTCTGATGTACTCCACTCAGCATAATAACCTCCAGGACATCCATGCCACCGCAGATAGCAAGAACCCATTCTCTTCCATGGTCAAGCAATATTCCATTTTATATACGTACCACCTACTCTGTTTGTATCCCTTCATTCATCAACAGACACCCAGGCTGCCTCCACATCTTGGCCATTGTAAACAATGCTTCAATGAACATATGGATGCACATGTCCCCTCGAAATAGCATTTTGAGTTTCTTTGGATAAATACCCTGAAGTGGAATTACTGGGTCATTCATTGTCTCTTCTTATAGCCTTTGTTTTAAAGTCGATTTTCTCTGGTATAAGTATTGCTATCCCAGGTTTTGTTTACTTTTTGTGTTTCCATTTTCATGAAATATCTTTTCCCATGCCTTTGCTTTTAGTGTGTGTGTCTTTCAATCTGCAATGAGTCCCTTGTAGACAGCATATAAGACATCTGGACTTTAAAATGCATGAGCTTGTCTAACCTGCATAGGATTTTTCATCTTGTTGCTCTTCACCAACTGTAGATACACAATAAAAAGTTCTCAGAGCATTTTGCCTTAATGGTAGCCAACCTAAAATTGCTGATTTTGATCCTGAAACCATAACACCAAATAGCTTTACTTCTTGGGCCCACATTTACAAAGGAACACAATTGTGTAAAGAGCAATAATTTCAATTTAGTCACGGTCAAGAACCAATTCTTTTATAAATTTTTTTTTCTTTTTTATTTATTTACTTTTTATTTTATTATATAAAATTTTAAAGTACTAAAAATATTTTTATTTAATCTACTTGCCTATCCAGGTGAGCACTGCCCTTCTATGTGATTCCACAGGAAATACATTTATACTTACACCAAAGATGCATCCAGTGATCAAAATGAATAACAGGCTCAGGATTCTACAGAATAGATAAAGTCCTCCAGTAAAAAGTATTTTCTCTGTATTTTACCTGGCTGAGCTCTTTGATCCTTTCCTACTCTGAATTTCCAGTGGGCCCTTCTGTGGCCTGCGGGACCCTGAGAAGGCAGCCGTGAGCAGTGGCTTAGATACGTCTGAAAAAAGGGCCCCAAGAGGAGGTTTCATTGGCCTCTCTGCTGGTTCCTAGCTTGAGATTAAGGTGTTAACATGTGAGTTTGGGAAGAAGGCTCATCAGAAAAATAGTTTTTAAACAGCATTATGAGAAGATGAGCTCAATTCATGCTAATCCTGTCCAGATAGTCCCATTTCTCCCCAGTCAGGAACATTATGGTATTTAAATGTCTTTTGCAAAAAAATTCAAGTTCATGTTAAAATTTAGAGGAAATCAGAGGCTTCTGGGTAAGGCAAGATCCAGAAAAATCAGTCCACTTTAGACAATAGCTCATTCATTTTCATGATATAACAAGATAATGGTTGTTCAGGGTTCTTTGCCTACATGACTTTAAAAAAAAGAAGAAGAAGAAAAAAAAGAAAGAAATACTCATCAGTCAAGGAGGAAGAGTTCTTTTTTTTGCAGTGAGTTTTTATATAAATAAAATCTAGCCCGTTTCTATAGTTCCCACCTTACTCCCATCTCTTGCTTCTCACTCTGTCTCTTTGCCTCTTCTCTCTTTCTGTCCTCTGTCTCATCTTACTTAAATCAATTTGTGCATTTATCTCTTCCTTTTACATCTTGTGTGATGCTGTCTCTCTTATACCTGCAGACACATAGAGGATATTATATGCAAATCAGACTTGTTTATTCTTATAAAAACTTGAATAAGAGACTGTCATTTGCTGTCAGTCTCATTCTAAGTGACATTGATTCTGGATTCCTAATGTTTTCCTCCTGTAAAAAATGATCTTCTCAAATCTCTAGTACTTTATACATTATTGCTCTGTACAGTGACCTGCATCCCCATGACTACTTTGTAACAATGAATTTGTGCTTCTTAATCCCTTCCCCCTTTTTCACCTACACCCCCAACCACCCTCGCATCTGGTAACCATCAAAATGTTTTAATAGTTTTAGATCTTATAGCAAATCTCCTATTGACCACTTAAATGTGGTGGTTATGTGCTTAATAATTAACTGTTTTCTTATTTAGATATTTTTTAAAACATCCTAACCATTTTTCATTGTGTAGTTTTAGAGGATTTTGGGGTATGTATCAAGAGAGATTTGGATTCAGAGTTTACTCTCCCAACATATTGCTAAACAGGAAATCCTTGTTCACAATCCTATTACTCTTGTTACCTGTTCTATTAATTCATGCTGTTTGTTTTGTTTTTTAACTTCTCTGAGTCTCAGTTTCTTAATCTTGGAAATCAAGGATATTTGACTATATAGTTCATAATGTCCCTTTCAATGCTGAATTCCTTGTCACTTTGTTAATAAATCAGCAGTTTTTCCTTGTTACAAACATCTTTAGAATTCTCTACAGAGAACTAAGAATACGTGCTAAGATTGTGATTCACTGTCAACTAATTTCTCTAAGCACCAGTTTTCACATAGGTAGAATTAGATGTTTTTTAGACCTTTTTAAGACCTATGATGCTGCTATACATGTGATAGATTCTTGCTGTCATTTCAATTTAAGATTATTTTTTTGCTACAGATGAATTTATATGTTTTCTGTTGTCAGAAGCCCAAAACTCCAACTTCATTGTCCAAAAATTACAACATGCCAAATACTGTAGCTAAAGAAAGCATCTACTTCCTTTCAAATGAATTTTGTTCTCTATTATCCTCAAATGCCTTGCTTGGAGAGTTTTCATTTGTAGGTGTGAGCAGAATGCAAGATTTAAATTCAATTCACAGTACAATCTCCCATTCCATGCTGGTACGTTTTCAGATTCTTGGTTACAAATTAATCCACTCACTTCCCAATCTGTTCGCAGAAGCCATGAGTAAAGAAAAAATTATTCTCTCCTGTAGGCATTTCTGTCCGAGGATTAGGAACTGTTTTTGAGGGACTGGAGTGGGAGAAAATGGTGCCAGAGAGGCATCCACGGGGGCCAAAGTGGACAAGCTGTCCAGAGACTGTAGCAATTTTTGCAAGAATCACCTGCTCACCTGTGCGCTAATGGAGCAGCTTTAAATAAGCAGATTCTGTTGGTGCCCGAAGCCAACGTAGTTTCCAATCTTCTACACCCCAGGCAACATAGCCAGTGCAGCATGAGTACACATGTTCTCACACTGGGAACTGTGGCTACTTGGTTCATTTCTGTCTCTAAGGCCAGAACTTCTTTCTGGGACCAGGATTATGGTGTTTTCTCATCAAATGAAAGCAGCCACGTACAAGGTTAATGGTGCCCTAAAGATGTGCAGTGCACAACCTTTGCAACTGTAAACAACTACTTTCTGGAGTACTTCTCATCATCTGGTTCAGGAGAACTTTTGGTTCCCACGTGTAGCTTTGATCAGTCCAGCACTACTCAGACTAATAAATGTTCAGAAATACGTTTCTAACTAAGGAAACTCCTAATGTCTTTCAAAAATCACATAACAGATGCTATTCAATGAAAATGGTTGCCATTTCTTTTTGAACTACTGCTTTCCTGTGTCGGGTATGAACTCAGCAGCTAAGAAGGCCAAAAAAAAAAAAAAAAAAAATGATGGTGATTTCTGAGAAACAATTAAGAAAATAGAGATGTCAGATTAAATAAACTGAAGAATGGATTGAATAACTGATATTATTTTAAAAATAGTTATCTAAGGTAAGTACTAAAGAAGTAGAAATGGGTTTCAATTTCATCTAGTGGAATTTATTTTACTTTAAATTTCCAGTTAAGCTGTGAAAAAGTCCCCCAAGAACACTTGTAGGGATATCAGTCTGATTCTTCCTTTAAAAAGCCAATGAGATCTAAACAGTTTTAAAACTTGTATGTACATTACCTCCGTGTTCCACTTGAAGGGCTAAACTCTTGGGCCAGAAATAGTCTTTCCTCAATCAAATTTCAAAACCACTATTTATGTATGTATGTATATATTTATTCATTTTGCTATGTTCTAGTTTCAGGAGAGAGGGGCACATTATCAAAGAATCATACTGACGCTTTTCAGAGGAAGTTTGGGGCTGGTACACATCGAGTTTACTTCCCTACCACATCAAAAGATAAAGATGACTGAACACTTTTGAAAACAATGATGTTACAGCAAATGAGGGTCTCAAACCTCCACAAACCATTTAATTATCTCATTTAACCATTCTTTTTTCCAAGCAGGAGAAGAAAAAGGTATTATTCAGAATGATTTCAATCATAAGAAAAAAAAAGTTTTTAGCTGACTCCCGAGTTATTTACTACTTCCAAGTGACTTTCCTTGGAAAATACAAACCTGATGATGTTATATTACTATAGAAATGAGACCTACAGCCTCTGATTTGAAACTGGTTATGGAAAGCCTGAATTGGAAAAGTTAGATGAACTACTAGATGATGTTAAAACAAATTCTAACTTCCACGGCTAAAAGACTTTTTAAAAGAAAGGGTTTATTAGGCCATCGCTAGCAAAACAAGACCAGGCTTGATGTATGGCGTCTATACCACTGGAGCACGATTATGTAGGAAAGACAGTATGTCTGTTGTCCTGGAATTTTGCAAGCATTTTTATATATCAAGTAGAGAGGAGAAAGATGCAAGCTGTTCTGAAAGGATTTACATTAGCTGCAGACAAAGGGGATTGGGAGAAGGTGAAACGGGGCTAGTTCTGGAGTAGGAACAGCATAGGAAGAAGTGTCCGTTCCTGTGGATTAGCTGTCAGCAGCAGAGTGGAAAGTTTGTGTATTAATAAGAAGGGGAGGCTTCTGAGGTTCTATGGCACCTGGCTGTCCTCTCTTTTGGGTAATTGCGGAAATAGCCACCTGAAAATGAATCCTGAATTCCCACAGATATACAGGAATGTGAGCCGTCTTTTGTCAGAGCTGGTTCACAGCTATTAACAGGCTAACTGTTCTGTCTCTTTCACTCTCCAGCCACTGTAATTTTAAGTTAGAACATCTCAGAATTCTTTGTTGTCTATTATTTTTTGAGGTTTGTTCGAGAATCTCAGAAATTTCCCCCTCGTGGAGATGTAGGTTTTCTACACCTGAAGAATACCCAGTCTTCTATGTATTCCTGGACACATTCCCAGCATTGCAAAAGATATCTGCTTTCTGAAGAATTTCCCTCAGCCACTCCACAAACCAGCAAACTGAATATACACCAAAGCCAGCATTCAGTATTCTAGCCTACCTGACTTTGTATCCTCACTCTCTGCCTCTTCATCCTGCTTTATTTGTCTTCATAGCACTTATCATTGCCTGACATGATTTTAACTATTTTTTTCTTACCTGTCTCCCAATTTTGAATGCAAAGTCCAGGAAAGCACGGATTTTTGACAGTTTTGTCTATTGCTATAAACCGAGGACTTAGAACAGTGCAGGATACATAGAAGTGACTCAATAAATACTTTTTGAGTAAACAAATAAATAAATTTTGGTAAATTCCACTAGTGAATTGGCCCTTATTTGGCTTTACTATATGTCTAGGAAGAATCAGAATGCTTACTGAGGGACTCAGTTTTTGATGGCACTCTGAGTTATTAAGTAAATGCCAGTGAACACTTAAGTTATTTTTAGTATGAAAAAATATTTTCCATTTTTTAAAGTTTTTGATAATTCTTTGCTTTTGGTTGATTTTCCCCCCCTATCATATTTATGTGCCTAGGCGCTAATTGAGAGATCTGAATCCTGAATACCAAACTACAAATTCATCTCAGTCAAATATTTTATTGCACTCAGGGGATTAGCAGAGATAAGACAATCCCTCACCAAAAAGGAGCCATTCAGCAAATCTAGGCTATGAGTGTGCAATGAAATTTTTCGACAGGATATTAACAATGTTTTTTGTAAAATACAAAGTTCTATTAAAATTAGCAAGATGGAACCTCTGACACTCATTTTGACAGGTGTAATGAACATCCTTTCCTTAACTGATATTTATTTGGGATGAAATTTAATTTATCAACTTTATTCACTATTCACTATTTTTAATTAGGTTGGTGAAAAAGTAATTGCAGTTTTTGCAATTATTTTAACCTTTTAAACTTCAATTACTTTTGTACCAAACTAATAAAAAGTAATTTTATGGTTGTGAGGATTAATAAACTGAAACCTCATTTGACTTGAACTTGGGAGGGCCTGTAGGGAGAGCTTTCATGCCCTATCACTCATTATCAGTTACCCCAAGCAGAAAGAGACATACCTTCCATCTCCAACAGCAAGATGTTTTCCTATTCTACTCCAGCAGGAAGAAGGAAGTTCTTCTCACCAGGCAACCCAATGAAAGACTGTTACAACCCAGCCAATAAAAAGCCACCACATTCAAAGTTCCAGTTTCTTCCAATGGACTCTTTGTTTACAACAGCCCCTCTGACCACCCCCTGTCCTATATAAAAGAACTGTTCCTCTCCTTTGCTCTCTGGACTTGAGCATGGTTCACCATTAGACCACATGTTTAACATTGCCATTCTTTGTTGTTCCCAAATGAACCCACTTTGCTAGAGTAATATTTGGCTATTTGTTTAAGGTCAACATAGTGAAACATAGTGAGCATATCCAAAAGTACATAAAACATAAATTAGCAGCTTATTGAAAAACAAAAGGAAAAAAAAATCTCTGTAAACTCCACTCAGGTAAAAAATATAATATTACAAGCATCTCCCAGAAATTCCTTTGTCCTTTCTCTACCCTTCCCACTCCAGTAGAAACCAATCTTGAATTTTCTTAAACCACTTTGTTGATTTTTCATTAAGGTTTTACTACCAAATTATATATCCCTAAACAATATAACTTAATTTGCCGGATTTTGAACATTTATAAATGGAATCATGTAGTATATATTCTTTTATACCTTCACAATTCATTAATAGTTTTGTGTGGATACGTAATCGAATCTATAACTTATACAATGGAAAATATACAACATTTGATAGATATTTGGATTGTTTCCAGTTTTGGTCTACAAGTAACCATGCTGCAGTGGATATTTTTGAACAGGTATCACAGTTTACATAAACATGCATTTTTGTAGGGTGTATATCTGGTGGTAAAATTGCTGATCGTGGGGCATTATTAATACAATCAGTTTATAGATACCCTTAAACATTTGTCCAAAGTTGAACTAACTTGTACTTCTACCAGTGAGAAAATATTCCCATTTGCAGATTAAAGACTTCTTAAAATTTGTCAGTATACTAAATGTACAGTGAGATCTCATTGTGGTTTTTATTTACATTTCCCTGATGGCTAATGAGTGTGGACGTAAAAAAGAGGGAGTTCTATGAAAAGTAGTATTACAGGCTGATCTGATCATAAATTCCTAAATGGCCAGGTAATGGTGGGTAGTCATGCCCCAGAGATATAACTTCTTTGGTAAAAGGCTTATCCTTGCCTTAAGCAATCTCTGTCCTTGTTTCTGTGCTTCTAGGTCAGTGCCTCCTTGAAATGCCTCTTTTCAGAGCCCTCTTTCTAAAGGGTGACCACTCTCAAGAAAGCACGTAATATGGTTAACTATCCTGTAATCCAATCCTGCTTTCCTTTCTCTCATAATTTTCCTTACATTCCCTCCTTAATTCCAAATGCGGAAAAGAACCTGCAAACTGTGATTTCTTGGAAGTGTTTTTATCTGTGTGGAGATTTTGCTTCCAGGCATATCCTCTGTTTCTCTCAACTAAAGTCTTATAAACAATCTCTACAGATTTGGACATTTTTTACTTCAACAGAGTTGATTACTTACTTATATGTTTATTGGACATTTGATTTTCTTTTGTGAAGTGAGTTTTTCCCATTTTTCCTTCTTTGTTTTTAATTGATTCTGGGTCAATGTAGTCTAGATGCCCACCTGTAGACAATTGTGTGTGCATACATATTGAGTCTCCCTCTCTAGGTAGCCATTTATTTCAGTCTTTTGAAATTTCTTTTATTAAATATGTATGAATTCCTACAAAGAGGACTCATACATCTCTTAATTTTATTAATAGTCCTTAATATTTTTGTTAGTATAAAATCTTTTCATAAATTTAATTTTCTAACATTTATGGCTAATGTAGAAACATTCAATGATGTGTATTTAGCAACTTGATAAATTCTCTTCAAACTAAAATTTTAACTGCAGATTTATTTGAATTTTTTTCTTTTAAAATTATATAACATTAAAAAAATAACATTTTCTTACAAATTCTTAGAGCTATATATTTTTTTCTTCCTTTACTACAGTTGCCAAGACTCTCAATATCCAGATAAATGAAAGTGGTAATAGTGGCATCCTTCATTTCTATCTCAAAATATACTCAAAGTACAATGTTTCCTGTAGGTATTTTTGTAGTTACTCTTCCCAACTTGAGGAACTTTTCTTTTTTCTAATTTTAAAGTTTTTAGTCATGAATGGATGTTGAATTCTGTCAAATGCTTTTTATGCAATTCTAATTTTCTTCCTCTAATATCTTAATATGGAAAATTATATTGATTTTTGAATGTCAAAGCAATCTTGAGTTTCTTGGATTAAATTAATTTAGTCATACATATTACTCCTTTTATAAATTGCTATATTTATTTATTAATTTTCAAATGATTCTTTATCCATTTTCATTGCTGAGGTTGGCTTATATAATTTTGCTTCCCTGGTTTTAGTATCAATGTTATGTTATCAGAAAATGACTTGGGGAGTCTGCCCTGTTGTTATACTACTTGGAATAGTTTTGATAATATTAAAGCCATTTGAACTTGAAGTTTTCTTCATGGTAAGATTTTGAGTACTGTTTCTTTAATAGTTGTAGATGAGTTATTTAAGGTTTGTTTCTTTCTTTATTTATTTGGCTTGTTGTGTCAGTTTTGGCAAGTTATATCAACTTAATTATCTTTTAACAGGACCAACTTTTGGCTCTCTTGATCCTCTGTATTGTATGCTTTGATTCTATTTCAAGAAATTCTGCTCTTATCTTTATTTTTTCCTTCTTTTTGTTTTCCTAGTCTTAATTTGTTCTTTCTATAACTTCTTGAGATTGTTGCTTACTTCACCTATTATCAACACTTCCTCTTGTCTGATAATTGTATTTTAAATAAAAAATATTCTAGGTAATGATTTAGCAGCATCTCACAAATTATGAAATCTTATATTTTAATTATCATTCAATTTGAAATATTGTCTAATCCTTAGTTTCTTCTTTGAACCATATGTTATTTACATGATTAGTTCTTAATTTCCAAACATGGATTTTTTTTCTAGTTTTATGGTTGTTTTGCATTTCAAACATAATTGCCTTATAATCAGGAGGCAAAGTCTGTAATATTTCAATCCTTTAAATGTGTTGAGATGTGCTTTATGGCCAATTTTTTTTTTTTACATATCAGTATGTGCTTGAAAATACTGTGAATTCTGCAGTTAGTTGTATGAAAGAAGGAAGGAAGGAAGGAAGGAAGGAAGGAAGGAAGGAAGGAAGGAAGGAAGAAAGAAAGACTATATCCTAATGCCATGTAATACTATTGAAGCAAAAAAATTGAGTTACCTGAACAGGACTAAAATCTCTCTTGTTCTTCCCATGCTCTATATGTTGCTAGATTTTTTTAAAGCAGTTGTTGGTGAGATAGAAAAGAAAGGGCTAGTTGTGTCTGCATATGGGTCTTTCAACTTTGCTCAGCTGAAAGGACCATAGCAGTGTGGCTATGTCCAATTTTTGTTTTATTTTTTTTTCCGTAATCCAAGAGACAGCATATTTTTAGAATTTCAAACGTCAGTAAATAAATAATGCATCTGGGAAAGAAAAGTTTGCTGTTAGTAACACACACCCACTAATCTATAATGCATAGCTATAAATTCAATGCTGTTTCTTAGAAAGGAATCTCAAAAGGTAATAAATCACTATATTTTTTTTAACCTAGGTATTCATTTTGAGCATAACACTACTGCAGTTGGAGTCAGTTTTCCTTTCCACTTGTTCCATGGAACATTCTAAAGTATCTTTTATAGGAAAAGTAATTTCATTTTGTATTAACCTACCTAGAACACAATGGTGTCGAAACAGTGGGGGTGCCAGATCGAAGAAAAGCCAAGGAAATAGGACACCAACCCCCAAACACTGAATTTCCAGGGAATTTATGCAACTAGAAATGCATAAGATCAGTTCACATGACACTGTTGATGTCCAGATAGCATGAAGCATTGCGACAGAATGAGTCTTCTTTTGAGTCTTGTTTTAAGTTGTCCAGGTCGGAGTCTCTGACACTGTGGCTCTATTTATTGTTGTTTTCTATTAATATTGAATGAAAGGGCTTGAACAATATACACTGAGGATGGTAGTGATATTCGAGAGGTGGAAACAAAGAAGCTGAGTGGAAATGACTATTCCTATCCCTTCCCTTGGTGACTGTGTGACCTTGCACAAGGGACTTCACTCTTGTAGCCTCAGTTTTCCCATCTGTGAAATTAGAAAATCATACAAACATTGCAAGGTTGCTGTTGAGAGTTACATGTGATTAGTCCTACGTGTGACTACATACTGTACACACACATGTGTGCACGCTTTGGAGATTTAATTATTTCTGTGATTATTAGATTAGTATTAGCTTCTGGAGAAAGCAGAACCTGTAACACAGGGGGAGGGACTTCCTGGTATTAGGAGGCAAATGGATCGAGGCTTTTAAATGCAGCCAAGTCTCTCTTTATGGCCGTTTCCCAAAAGCAACAATTTCCATTTAAATCTTTGGCAATATAACAAGATGAAGTGCTTTTCAGATGACAGGGTCCACTCCAAGACACAAGTGGCTTTTACACAGAAAATAACTGGATAATGAAAACAGTATCCTAAGCCTCCTGTCAGACATTATCCTTTTCCACTGTGATTCGTTTTACTTCAGGTACAGACATCTCTGTGTCATTGTGTGGTCTGGTTCCTTTTAGATATCCTTTCAAATAGAAAGGAAAATAATTTTTCAGCTTTTCTCAAACAGGAAAAGCAAAATGCAACTAATTTATTTACGATTCTTTTTCGTTCAACTCAGTAAGTGTATTTTTTTGAGCTTTATTCCAGAAAAAAACTATGGTTCTTTTTACCAGAAGGATTTGAGAAGGGAGTACTTGTTGAATGCCATAAAATAAGCCATTGTGTTACTTAGAATAAGCCACCAAGTTGTCTCTCTCTAACATTCTAGCATAGAAAAAAAAAATGGGTAGTAATAATTTGTTTCTTCTTTAGGCAAAGAGAAATAAAAAGACAATACAGTACCGTCACAGTAATAATAGTAGCCAATATTTATTCATCACTGTCTCTGAGCCAAATACTATTCCAAGCACTTCACATATAATTAGTAATGTTTAGTCCTCATTATAACCCTATATAGAAGCTTTTAATTCTATCCCCATTTTCAGATGAGAAAAATGGAGGCATGGAGAGGTTATAAAACTTGCCTAAAGTCGCAGAACCTTGCAGCTTTTCCAGTAAAATGACAGATATAAGTTCTCATCCCAAATACCAAACACTTAGTGGATCAGCAGAGATACAAAACTTTTAGTGTGATAACTATTCTAAAGTTTGTCTAAGTAAAATATGTTTTGCCTGTCTTAACTAAAGCCAGGAGTATGGTACTTTTGTGATAAGAAAACATGGTTCTTTGTAAACATCATGACATACAGAGGGTATACTTCTTTTTTTAATATTTTAAGATTTTTTATTAATATACAGCTAACATACAATATTATATTAGTTTCAGGTGTACATCATAGTTATCTAACAGTACCCACCTAGCACTATGCAGTGTTATTACTACATTATTGATTTTATTCCCTATGCTAAAGAAGTGATCACCGAGAAAAGTCCAATATGGTTGCTGTACTTTTCAGAGGGTATGCTTCTTATAGTTATTCAACAATAACTTCAATGTGGTCCATCCTTTGAGTTCTAAGGCTTTATTTTGCATACTTTCTCATAAGCTTTCTTCTTCTAGAAATCTTAGCTCAAACTGACTTGCCCGTGTCTCAGAAATCCTCATCCATATTCTTAGAATCTCCACCAAGTTAATTTCAGCTGCGCTTCGTAACATACTTGCAGCAACCTCACCTCCCTATGACACACGTATCTAACTTGAGGTTGTTTGACTTCTGCGGAGCACGTAGTACAAACAAGCCTGCCAGGACAGGGAAGATTTGAAATTGATGCTACCTCACTTGAGTTTCTCTTTCTCACTTGAGTTCCCTCTCACATTCTGCCGTCAGAGTAATCTCTCTTGAGTATCAGGCAGCTTTATTGATTTCCATTTTTTCTACCACAAAACAATGAATGTATCACCCTCTTTCCCAGGCCTCCTTGATCACGTTGTGACATCCAACTTTGCCCGCACATCTCTAGTTAAGCTGCAGTACTGTTGTAGGCCCTCTTTTCAGGTGTTTTGCCTTGATTGTTCATTATTTTCCATAAATATTTCTTGAGCACCAACTAGATACCAGACGTAGAGCAAGACACTTGTCAGAAATGACTGCCTCTCTGTTTATTTTTCACCCATATTTCAAACCCCACTTATCTCATTCTTCCCATTAATACTACTTGGACTTTTTCAGAACTCATTATTTTTTCATTAATTCTGTCTCCTCTATTAGGTAAGAGGTAGCTGCTCATAAGCTTTAGACCTCCGTATCTTCCCAAAGTGCTTAACATCATGCTGAGTAGATGCTAACTGAGCAAAAAGCCCCTCTTAATAGAGTAATTTCAGTGAAATCCTTAGCCTTAGTAGAACTTCAGTCCAATGAAGTTTTCCAACCTTTGCTTAGAAAGTGCTGATGAATGGCTCGGAAACTGATGAATTGTTGCCATCTGTGCAGATGTAAGTGAGGAACATGAAGTCACTTTTGCTCTTTAAAACGTATGTTGTTGATATGTGTCTGAGGCCAGCGGGGGTGGGACGTGAGGAGAGGAAAAGAACGTAATTTCATCTTATACAACCTGGTCCAAATCCCTTGGCTTGCTACCTTCGTATCTTTCTACCAGCACAAAGCTTTTTTGGTATATCGTGGTTTCCATGCCTCTGAAGTTTCTAAGCATAATTTTGAGTGTGCTTTCTATTAGAGCTAGGAATTAACCCAGCTCTCAGGTCACTGCCTTGTACTATAAGATCATACTTTGTAAAATTCTTATATTTATGCAAGCTCAAACCTAGCAACGTACACATGGGACTTTCTTCACTAATTTCACAATATCTCTAGCCATTTCCAACATATTATCATATTGTAAGTAGCTTGGCTTACTCATTTAATCAAAAGCCCACTTAGTTAATTTTACTTTTTAATCAAGTTCAATTTGCAGCACAATTGTTATGAATTTTCAATTTATTTTGATACCTATTTTTATAACTGCCACTTCCACAATGTGGCAAGCTTTTTTCCTTAACTTTAAAAACATCATTTCTGAAAGAAAGCTGTTCTAAAATCTGGCTTTTTCAGCAAACTGAACACCCACACAGTGAAGATAGAATGACAGAAGTTAGAGGTGAAAAAGATGCATAAGGTCACCCTGCCTCTTTTTTAAGCAAACACATAGATGTGTGCACAGTAATGTTTGAGTTTATATAACTTAGCATTTTAACTAGAAAACATTGACACCCCCCATTATATATTCTCTTATCGGTGAGTTTTGCTAGAACCATGTGAGCTTTGCTGTTAGTTCCATTTGAAATCAATTTGTATCTTTATGGTAAAATGTGAGTCTGATTCCAAATTTATTTTCCTTTTAAAGGATAATAATAACTTTATTTTTACCTTCCCCCTCATTTGGGGGAGTAGCATTCTCCTTATCTATTGAAACAAACCACCTCAAAACCTTAATCATTTAAAATAACAGCAATCATTTGTTTTTATCTCTCATTGTTTGGTAGGGGAACTGGTCTCAGCAAGGCAACTCTTGTCCAGGGTCGCTTACACAGATGCAGTCAGAGGGTGGTAGCAGCCAGAGTCTTCTTAAAGGCTTTCTCACTTACTGGGCTGTTGGCTGGAATCTCAGCTGGGATTTCTAGCCAGAACACCTATAAGTGGCCTCTCTAATAGCCTGGGTTTCCCTCATGGCATGACGACTTGAAGCCAAGGCAAGTAGTCCAACATAGATGCTATACTGCCTTATATGACTTAGCCCCTGATGTTACATAGCATCGCTTCACCAAACAGTCACAAAGGAACACCCAGGTAGAAGGAGAATGGATTGAGGGTGAGGAGTCGAGCAGGTGGGGAAATCGATTCACCTCTGGATCAGAAGAGTGGCAAGAACATGTGGAATGAGAGACATTGTTACTGTCATCTTTGGAAAATATGACCTTCCAGAAGTAGTTATATAGGTAACTACTAATTTTTGCAAATGGATAGAGAATTAAAGATTTCAGTTTAGACACTGCTTTCAATTCTGTTCACACCAAACAAACCATATAGATACCACTAATAGATCTAGCAACATGTACAGATCTTCACTTTACTTATTTTGTCTGAATACTTCCTGACCACTCCATTCAAGTTAGATCAAATCGGTAGGAGAAAAAAAAAAATAGGCAAAGGTCTTGCTAATTCATTATCTGTACACCTTATCTTTGAACAGCTTGCTCTAATCATATATTCAATGAGTCTGGGCTGTTCTACTTGCTGTGTGACCTTGAGCACCAAATGACTTCCCTGGGCTTCACTGGGGTTAAGTTGCCCCCAAGTTCTCTTTTAACTCTAATGCTTTAGAATTCTAACTCTTAACATTTGCAGGTCTGAAACTCTATTTTCATCTGCTAAATAAGCATCATTATCAATATCACCAGATAATTATCCTAATGAACGTTGAGTGTTTATTTTTCTGTTTTGAACCCCCCTGGAAAACCATGAAATCAATTCCTATCATATGCTCCCTCTTCACAAATAAGATAAAAGGATTATGTTTCCACTTGGAGTAGAGTTTACCTAAATTACACATATTATCTTTCCTTTTAGAATAGTTTTTCAAGCTTCAGAAGTTTTCCCATGAAAATCACACTGTTCAGACAACGTGGCCTAACGAGGCTTGTTGAAAACATCTTTCTCTATCAAACATGAATCTGTGGTAACATGATGAAACACAAAATACGAATTTTGTCAGAAGCATGGAACTCACTTGGAAAACTAGTTATTAGTCTGTGGGACTTTCACAACACAGCAATAACTGTGACTTTACAAACGAATGTGAAACCCAAATCTCCAAAACAGCCACTGAAGCAATTGAAACCAATGCCCGGCAGAAGGGGCAAAGCAGTGGCTAACAGTGTCCGTAATGTCACTCAGCAGTAATGTTTTATTACTTGGTGCAGTCACTCTGAATAAAATAGTTGGTTAAATATAGAGAAGTGCTTCTCTTTCCTTATCAAGTGCAACTTTCAGAGTTTAATTCACACTTTCCTGCATCCCCTAAGAGCGTTTCTCTATCTTCCCAACCAAGTGATTTACTCTATCTCGCTGTTAGCAAGGTGATTGTTTTTCTCCACTCCTATCATTTTCTCTCTCCCATTTTGACCTTTAAAATCAATACATGCTTCTCCCATCTTTGATACAATAAACTATCATCTCTAACACATTTTTCTGTTTACTACTACGTCTAAATCCAAATTACAATCATAGGTGAAATCCTCTGTGAAGGCCTCCGTTTATATGCATGGCTCTACCTATAAGAACATGTACCAACAAACATACAACTAGATATCGGGGAAATCTTGCTTATCTCCCCTATCTTTATTCATTGTCTTTTGCTAGTTCTAGCATCAGTCTTAACTGTGCCTTCAAACTGACTTATGGGAGCCAAGCCAAGAATGACCGAGGAGCTCTTCAGCCTGGGTCTCCGGAAGCTGCAGGTCAAGGCAAAGAGCGCTGCAGGAGGGCCACAAGAAGACGGGGAGAATGCCGGGTATCCAGTCTCCCCCACCTTCAAATCATCTGCTCATAAGGGAGAAAGTCAAAGGATTTCCTGGCATTTCTCTCCATCTTCATGTGTCAGCACTCCATGTAAGCACATTTCTAGTAGCAGCTTGAGACTTAGGGGACAAAAATGACCCACACTGAAAATGCCACTGTGCTCATCACAGCCTGTCATCCAAATTAACATTTGGAAAGTGGTGGGACCCAACACCCAGTTGATAAATTCTGTTTACTAAATGATCTCATCCAGAAATATCTGGCCCTGGAAAGCAGGAGAAGGAATGTCGCTGCTCTAACACTTACAACAGGCCTCGTGCTGTTTAGGAAGGCAACCCACCAGAGGGGCAAACACTGCAGGGTCCTGCGAAAGGTCATTTAGACAACCTCACCCACCACTGCAGCCCTAAAGCTGCTTTTGTCCTTTATTGGAAGAAAGTTCTTATGTATTAAGCAGCCCATTAGGGAAAGTAACAGTTTCCTCTCTTCTTACCTGCCCCTTAAAGTAAAAATGCTATTTTTGACATTTAGAAAAAAAAAACAGACTGAAAATTATAAAAATCAGCGTTGTTCTTATGCTTCTTTCCTATCATTCCTCCCAAACTAGTCTTTTCTTTTAATGTCCAAAGAGAATACAGCAATGTAACTGGATTAAAACTGTGTTCCTAAAATGTGAAGAGAATATTTACAGTGTGAGAATATTCTGTCAAAAAGATAATAATAATAATAATAATAATAATAATAATAATATACACAATTTCCCTAAGAAGCATGGCTAACATAAAAACAAGAAAAGAAAATTAGAGTAAAGACATATACACAGCCTACACTGACTCTAACTAAAATGGAAATCAAAGCATATTGGAAAGAACTGATAGGTCTAGCTGAGAGATTTCTTTTTCTTATCATCAGATGCCTAGTAGCAGGGAAATGGGCATGAAAAGGCATTTAGGAGCCTTGGGAATCAGCTGTATTTCTTAATTGTCTCTTCTCCTATACAACAAAACACTGTATCACCAACATATGTGTCTTGAGAGTGTGTGTGTGGGTGTGTGTGTGCACATGTGCGTGCACGTGCACGTGCATGTAAATATTTATGCAGAATTCTTAAATAATTGAAATTGAATTAAAATTCTAATGGATCTAATGTGACCAAAACTTCAAGACACAAATATGATGTTGAAGGTGGGGAACTAAGCTTTTGGCCTCACCTCCTTGGCAACTTGGGGTATTTCTGTGCTGCCCACCCACTCAATCCTGTGCCATGAACTAAATGAATGCTTTGTTCCTCCGAATTACAGGTCCTGCCTTGAGGTAGCCAATGAGAGGCAGCTGTGCTCCTGGTCAAACACACACTCACTCACAGACTCAAGCACACACAAACCAGTTGTGTTTGTGGGTGGTATGGGGGCAGGGTATCAACTCACATATCACTACAGTACTTTTCTTCCTAGTACTAAGAACACTTTGTGCAAACTTTAAGATGAAGTGATTAAGTAGGGAATAATGTTTACTTTCAAAAATGTGAAAATGGCCAAAGTTTATGTTCTTGAATGGATCTGCATATTTGGCTAAAACAACTATGGTCTGGTAGATGTCTCAATAGTCTGTGTTAGGATGGTGGTGGGAGAGCTGCTCCTATGAGGCAATTACACCAGAATGACCATCCTAATCACCCAGAATTTAAATCAAAGTTGACAAAATTTTATTAAATCAAACTTATTAAATAACTGTATGTTCTGGCCTATGTCTACAAAATTGCTGTCACATCAATTTTTAAGATCCAAATGTTCTCGCTCATGTGTCAGCATCTTCAGAGGGTCCAACAGTTAATTGTCAGAGTCTCCAAAAGGAGGCTGGACGTGAAACCAAAACTAGTCTGTCAGCTGCAGCCCATGTTCAATGTCTTCCATCTTGTTCTTTATTACCAGCTCCCACTTGTCCATTGTGTTTGGCCTCGAATTTCCATGGTAACTCACAGATGTTGTTCACTGTGCTCATTGTGAGAACACCATTGTCATGCGGGGAAGCCTGCGGGGGCCTCTGCTCCCACTCCCCACATAAGAACGCAGGATATGGTGAGGCCAAAAAGGAACACCCACGGAGCCATAGGTAGGGGAGTCATACCACTATATTCTCTCTGGCGGCACTATACTCTCACTGGAGGCTGGATCCACACTGTCTGCAAACCGCCATCCACACTTGCCAGCCCAGCCGCCATCTTCTTGCTAGCCCCCGTTCTCTCTCTCTTCTCCTTCTCTCTCTCTGCTAGCGTAGCCACAGCAGTTATATTAGTGGCCAATGGCTCACTGGTTACAGCTGACGGCCAACCAGCCACAGCTGATGGCCATCCAATCACATTGATAGCCATTTACTACCTGAGCCAGCACCTGTCCATGTGAGGCTGAGAGCCTGGAAACTTCTTTCTGGGGCTCTGCCCCCACAACCATTATAAGTATCCAGGTCCTATCTCTAGAAGTTTCCAAAGCTGCCAGTGTTTGGGTTGTTAGAGTAATCTGGGTTCTGTGAAGAGTGTGGAGAATGATGTGCTCTCCTACTGTCTATCTTTCCCATCAGCTCAGAGTTAATTCCCTCAAAAATTTCTCTCTGATGCCATTCTTTTCCCTCTAAAGAAAGGTTTTACTTCCCAGAGCCACAAAATCACCGCAATCTTCTCTGTCAGCTATAGGCTTTCCCAGTACCTTTGTCTTAACAAAACAAAGCAACACAATCCCCTTTACACCATTTTTTTTAGTTGCAATCTTTTATCTAAAATAATATGTCTGAAGCAAAAGAGATTTCCAGTCTCTAGCTCTTGTACATAGAAAATTGCTGGAAATTTTGAAATTACAGGGTTTGGGGGTTTTGTTCTCTTTTGTTTTAATTTTATACCCAGCCTGTCTGACCCCAACAAGATTCTTGGTTTAATTAAAGCTACTTACAAGGCATTGTGAATTTCTCAGCAGTTTCTGATAATGCCTGGTTTTAAATGAAGACCTAAATCCTTCAGTGATGACAATGGATTCTCAAATGATGGATCCTCCCAAAGGCCTACTCTAGAAATCATGGCCCTCTGCTCTTATGTATTCAAAGCATCATACCAGATGCTATGAAACCTGAAAAAATATCTATTCTTCGTGATCTTATAGCCTTGAAGAAAAGGGAGCTAGATATAAATATAGACATAGATAAACATATACAGATGCATATGCGGTCTGACAATTAAGTTTGCAAACTCATCCTAGAAAAAGTGCTACATACCTCATTGCTGAATATCACTACAATCACCTTTGAAGTACTCCCCTTGGGAAGCTATGGCCAGATACCAGCACCTAGTCCACCCTTCAAAGAAATTTTGGAACTCTTTTTCTGGAATGGCCATCAGAGCTGTCATTGCATTACCTTTGATGTCCTGAATGTCCTCAAAATGTTTTCCTTTCAATATTTCCTTTAGCTGTGGATAAAGAAAGAACTCATTGGGGGCCAGATCAGGTGAGTAGAGAGGGTGTTCCAATACAGTTATTTCTTTATTGGCTAAAAACTGCCTTGCAGACAGTGCTGTGTGAGCTGGTACATTGTCGTGATGCAAGAGCCATGAATTGTTGGCGAAAAACTCAGGTCGTCTAACTTTTTCATGCAGCCTTTTAACCACTTCCAAATAGTAAACTTGATTAAGTGTTTGTCCAGTTGGTACAAATTCATAATGAATAATCCCTCTGATATCAAAAAACATTAGCAACATTTTTGCAACAAGTTCGTGAACTTAATTGCCAGACCTCATATACATGTACATATATATGTATACACATACACGTACACATAAATATACATATATAATTCAATTCCAAGGCAATCTGTGAATAACCACGATTACCTAAGGGAGGAAGAGCATATCTCTGAGTTTTTGAGAAGAATTCTTAGAAGAGTTAACTTTTGACTTAGGCGTTGAAAGATGACTGCTGCACTAACAGACAGCTATGAAGAGGAAGTGTTCTGTAGACAGCCCTGAGGTAACTAGGTAGACAAAGGCTTGGATGCAGTGAGATGTGAAAGTACGGTAAGGACTGACTACTGTGAAAGTAGTCAGAAAGGTAGTTAACTGGGATAATCAAATTATTAAGACACTTAAGCAACTGGCTAAGATGTTTGAACTTTATTCTCGTTTAAACAATTGGATGTTGAGTTTTTGGAGCAGAGAAATAGTATGATCAGTTTTGCGTTTTAAGGAAAATATAAAACCTATGAGCTTAAAAAGTAACTGATAAATTTAAAGTAGAGAAAATGGGAGAGGAGAAATATATAACCATTTTTTCTCCCAATATTAAAAGCAAGTGATATATACCAAGCATACATAGCCTATTGGGATTGTCAGATGACATCCAACAATAATGATTTTCAATAGGATGTGTGTACTGGTTCCTGCTTAGCCCAAGATCAAATATCAATTTCTTTGGTTCCTGGGAAGAAAGCAAGGAGGAATGTTGATTGAACCCCATACAGAAACAAATTGCCTTGCTGTAAGGAGTTTTGTCTCCAAATAGTCTCGTTGTTTCTATACCACTAACAATCATGAATTCAGGAATTGTGTTTGTATGATTCTGTATGGACTTGCCTTTAGATACTATTATCTTGAACCATATTGTAGCAGTCTGGAAATATTTTCAAAACTGTTAGCTCTTGGAATCTAGAAATATGTCTGTTGGCCATGATACTGTGAGACCAGCTGAAAAGAATGCAAATGAAATGCATGTTATTATTCACAGGAACAATTAGACGAGTCATGCTGCAATCAAGCTATCAATCTTATGTTGAGCTACTCACTCTCCCTGATGGCTTCATGATACCGCTGAGTCAGAAGGAAGATACTGTCAGTAAAATAAAGGCTCTCTTCACCTAAAATCTACACCGCTGAAAGTGGGGATGCAGGAAAGGAGAGTAGCTGATTTCTGGACAGGGACATTTTTGCCTTCTTACTGAATTATCAGGGCTGTACATAACTTCAGGAAGTTTAATTCCAAAACCTCTTTACCATAATAGTCACTTGTTATAACCCATAAATGTTGCCTAATGATTAATTCAGGCAATATTCACGAGGCATTCATATAGCTCAAGAGATTGAAAGAATTAAATGTTGTCTCTTGACATTTTGCTGTTAGTCTTCAGGGTTTAGTTGGTGTTCTTACAGCTTTTTCTCATAGGAAATAAATACATATGTATATGATACATATATCATATATATGTATATATATCTATATCTATATCTATATATCTATATCTATATATCTACAATGTTGTATTTCTAATGCCTTTGTATAGCATGAGCTTTCTCTCATAGAAAAAGAAAAATTATAGCAGAGGCCAGCAAACCACAGCTCATGGACCCAATTTGGCTCACTGCCTCTTTATGTGATGCCTACTAGCTAAAAATGGTTTTTACCTTTTCTAAATGGTTGGGGGGAAAAAAAAATCAAAGGAAGAATAATATTTCATGGCATGTAAAAATATGAATTTCAAATTTCAGTGTCCATAAGTAAAGCATGATGGGAATATAGTCATGCCCATTCATTTATGTGGCTGCTTTTAAGCTACAAGGCCAGCCTTGAGCACTTGAAACAGAGACCCTATGACTCACAGAGGCAAAATATTTACTATCTGTCCCTTGACAGAAAAAGCTAGCTGTGCTCAAGTTTACAGCATTCCTGCAACAAGAAATCAAGAGTCACTTTTCTTTTTTTAAGCCAAGGAGTTTTTCTTAAAAATCATAGCTATCTGACAAGAGAGCAAAAGTTTTCTTTACAAGGTTTTGGTTTGTGTGACAGAAATGCCAGAATTCTCACTCAGGTAGCTGAAAGTATGTGATTTTAAACCGTGCGGAAAAATATGGGTGAGCCAGTAAAATAATACATGAAAGGATATAGTGTAGGCCTGTATTCCCTGCAAGGCTTGAGAAAATAAAGTGAGTTACGGAACGTGTGCCTGTTTGCATTTCTTTCTGGCAGGCATGTATAACGGAACTATTTATAGTGAGTGAGGCAGTGGCTAAATGCATGGTAACTAAAGAACTACCTTAGAAAATAACGAGAATAGTTCTTTGGGAGAGGGGAGGAGGACAAACGGCTACCTTAAATGAACCAGAATAGAAAATAGTCTAAGACAAAGAAGACGGTGACACATATTTGAAAATGTGAGAGGGCATAGCTAACCCTCTGACTTGAAGAGTCTACTTTAACCAATTCTAAGGACTTTACTGTCCCTCTAGCATGCAACTGGCACAGCCATGGGATGTTTCCAGGTTCAGTCTTCTAATCTGGTACTTTAAATCCATTCCAAGACACATACCTAGTGTTTCCAGTGCCCTGTTCAAGGCATTTCTCTGACAGAACTGGGATCGCTCTGTGAGGATAATGATCAATTAACAATCTTTACTCCATTTACAGCCCCCACCCCCGCCACCAACATAAAACAGAAGAGGAGAAAGAAACAACCTTTTGAGGTGTCTGTTTTTATTCTCTACTCCCTACAGATCAAGAAAACAGAACCAGTCTAAATGGTTTCAGGCTTCCATGGCAGCTTGTGGTATTTACTGGCATCACAGCACAAATCAAATGAGCAAATCAAACCGCTACTGCTGTGAAAAGAGACACAGAGCTCAGAGGGAGCCATTCGCAGTCCTCTGACATGACGCAGAGTCTCGCCTGGGCTTCTAGAGCCCTGAGGATGAACCAATTTGAGCATATTTTAATATACGTCACTAGGATTCATCTTTTCCTTTTAAGTCAAAGGACCAGCTTTGTGCATCAGGACTTAAGCCCCCAAATGTCTAAACAATCCCTCTGTGCGGTAGAGCTGGCATTACAGAATCAGAACATGCTGTCTTCAAGGACAGCTGTTGCTTTGGGGCCAGCATCATATTATTGCTTCCTTGGCATAGCCATTAGCTGATTCTCTACCTGAGCTTTGTGGCTTTATCTGATTTGGATGTGATTGCCCTAATTTATTCCTTCAATTCATTGAGTTGGAGCAGCTGCTCCAAGATTCATCAAGCCTTTTCTTGCTACCCTCCATCCTTGCATACAGCTCCTTCTTTTCCAAGTATTGAAAAAAGAAGTATTTTCCTTTTGCTGAAACAATTAAGTTGTTCTTAACTAATTGGGTTGGTTTAATCTGATAGACCTGGTTTTCACATCTACAACTTTCCTTGGGTTTATTCTACCATTATTCTGCGGTCTGGCTGTAGTTGTTATGGCTGTTTCCAGTAATTGAACAAGCAACATACTGTAATTTAGCAATTGCCTTTTAGCTGTGGGTTAAATTTTCTCCAAGTGTACTCCCTCAAAGTCTCCATTTTTCACTCATATGCTTGGTTAGGGCCTTCACTTAAAGTCAGAATTTTATTGTGTGAACCAGTAATATTTTTAGCAATGTTAGAAAATTGGCAATCATCACCTAAAATGCAATAAAGATGAAAAAGAAAGCAATAATAGGAGATGAAATGAGTGCTGGAGGTTGGCAATCAGTGAAAAGTACTGAGGACATCATTTGTACCTAACACTTGCAAAAGTGAAGTTGCAAGTCTGGTGAATAGAGAGGAAGATTCTGTATTTATTGGGAGCATTATATGAAATGTAAAAGTACAGATAAGGTGTATCAGTTTTATTTTAGAAATACAGCATATAGAGTGGAGATTTTAAAAATTACCCCTCATTCTATTGCATTGTAAACTCCAAAATAACACCTAAATTCTCCCGTTTTAGCACAATGTCCAACACAGTGTTGATGGCTGAGAATTAAATTACCTCTTTGTGGAAAAAGGAAATACAAGATATTAGAAAAGAGTCACTGCAAAATCTCTTCAACTAATCAATTAAAAGTGGCAGACAGTGCAAGTGAGTGTTTGTTCCAGCAAATATAGAAGCAATATAAGGCACATGCTCAGCAGGTCTTTATAATGATGACAGCCAGCTTGTTATAAGCAAAGAACACACTGGATTTGGAATAAAAGGGCCTGTGTTATTTGTACAAGTCACTTAAATTTTCCAAATCTTAGTTTTTTGGGCTTTAAAAGCAGGGATAGAAATACTGCCACCCCTCTTCCACTGCCATCCCACTGAGTTTGAGGAACTATATGTGCAAGGTATTTACATAAGAGCCACTATATCAAAGTGATTTTGGTTTGACAGACTTCTCTGTCTGATGCCAACACTACTGATATTGGTAATAATTGTGTTTCTTGAGCACCTGCTATATAATAGACCTTCTGCTAACGGCTCATTGTATACTTTCTCCACTCTTTATGACATCCCTGAAAAGTTAGGTATTGTTATTACTATTCTGACTACAGGACACATTTTCTAGGAACTTAGTCTCTATTTGTTATACATGCACAGCTTCTTTACCTGCTATATTGTAGATAAAATCCTCAATACTGAATTATCTCTTGCTCATCCTTTAAAACCAGGCGTTAGCCCCACTTGTATTCCCATGCTAGGTCTAGGATCCTCTGCTTCTCTAGTGGCAATTCTTATCTTCTGTGTGAGTTTAGACAGTATCACAGATAAACAGTGCAAGACACATAGGGATTTGTGTGGAGGTAGGGAGAAAACGGAAATCTCCTCATTTTAACATAAGAGCAGTGATTTGGGAGAAAAGTACCACAGATAAGATTAGAATTGTGGGTTTGGGACTGAAAAATGTTAATGATGCTGTTTGCTAAAGGGGATAAAAAAAAGCGTGCCTTTAAAAATTGATCTCTTCCACTCTATTTTCTCTTTGTTTTACAATGGTGAGAGCAGGTGCTTCCCTGGATGTTTTGCAGACTGAATTCTATAATTTTCTATGTGAAAGAGACATTTTGATCAATGAGTGGAGGGATAAAGTAGAATGTCCCCTTCTGTTGAGGTGCCAGAGCAGAGGTGAGGGCACAATTTCCGGCCTTGCTCTGTTCCCAGGCTCTGATTTAATACTGGTTCCAGGGAGTAGCCACCTTAGTCCCCACCTCATGCTGCAGGCTGGGTTCTTCTTTGGAATTTACTAAGATTCCTTTCCAGACTAACAATTTTTAAAATTCTGAGGACACTGGAAAATAAGCTGCATTTTCTATATGTTATGAAGTTCAATATAGATCTTTTAAATCTACTTTATTAATTATACTATTTAGATTCTATATAACTTAGATGCTTGGTTGTTGTTTTTTTGCCACATTAATTTGTCAAAGATTAAGGGAAATACGTTAAAAATGTCTCCAGTTCTATATTTTTAGAAACGTTTTTATTTAGTGTTTATTCGGTGTTGATCATTATTTTTTACTTTTATTACTTAGTGTTTTATTTGTTTATATATCTCAATGTGACATATTCATTCAATTCATTAATCTTCATTAAAATTACATCTACATAGTGATTTGGACTTTTCATCAAGATAACATAATCACTTCAGTCCCACAGTTAACATTTTTTATCCTGCATTATTTTTTGTCTGATGTTAACTGTTGCTTTCTTGCTTTCTCTTTATTTACCACTATCTTTATATTCTCTTTTAATATCACTTTTTGTGTATTTTATATGCATAGCCTATATCAGTGGCTATAGTTTTTGACTCACTATGAGTGGTTCTTTGGGGTTTTTCTGTTGTTGTTTGTTTCTTTATTAGAGATATTTAACCAATTTACATTTATCTTTTTTAATTTTTTAGTAAATGTATTGAGATATCCTTAGTTAGTAAAATTATATAGGTTTTAATGTACAATTCTATAATATATAATTTGTATATACATTGTTTGTTCACCACCCAGAGTCAGTTCTCCTTCCATCACCATATATTTGACCGCCTACCCCCTCTTCCACCACCACCCCTTTCACATTTTTATTAAAACAAATATTAAAACTTCTTTCTATCATTTGGTTCTAAGATACCTGGGTTGGGATTTTTGTTTTAGTTTTGTTTTGCTTCCAGAGAATTCTTTATCTTTGTGCTTTTGATATATGGACTATTCTTTTTTGTTCCTTTGCTGTGGTCTTTCCTGCAGTTCTGAAAGCTATATATTTTATTTCTCATTTTGCTGATATTTAACCTTGCATTTTTTAGAAGTAGCTTTAAACTCTTTTTCTCTAAATAAAATGTCTTTTGAATATGTGAAACAAATATGTTTAAAACATTTTTATTTATCCTTCCTACATCTTTAATTTGTAGTCTTTCTTCATGCAATTATTTCAAATACAGAATATCACTTTTATTACTACTATTTTACATTAATAAATTATCTTTAACATTTATCTTTAGTTTTTAATATTTTTTTCTCTCTTTTCTGTATTTTTACAGGTTTTGGTGGGTGTGGGCAAAATGTTCATAGTTTATTTTCATGTTCTGTGAATTTCGCACTATTGAGCTTACAGTTGGTATCAGGTCTTGGTTGGTTGGAATACATCACCAAATAATATATATGCGGGGGGGGCAAAAAAAATGTGTACAAGTGTACACTTTGGTCAACATTGCTCAAGCACTAGTTCGCCATAGTCAGAAGTGTCTGAATGCTGATGGCAACCACTATAGCACCTCTTGTAATTGCAGAAGTCAAACGTAACTTGTTATTGGTATAAAGTATTACAATTTTAATACAAATTTCCTTTCTTAAAATGTGTATACTTTTTTCGGCACCCTGTGTGTGTGTGTGTGTGTGTGTGTGTGTGTGTGTGTGTGGGTGTATATATATATATATACACCCACACACACATATTGGTTAAAAAATACATCATCGGCACTCTTTCTGGTCCATAGCTATCTGATTATGATCTCCACACCAATACATGCATCAGTAACAACTGGACTATTTACAGATTCTTGGGGTACAATCTTTTCCATCAAAAGCCTATGCATTTTGTACCATTGTATTTAGCCATTTACTATGACATCAAATTCATCAGATACCAACCTAAATTTCCTCCTATGTAATGTCGCCAGCATGGTACTACTAACTGTCTATTCTATCTAGCTATGCACCTGATTATCATGTTCAGCTGCTCACTCTTCATAGCCAACAACCACCTATCCCCACACCCCCACACACAGCTTAACTGGTAATAAATTTTTCACCCATCCATCCATTCATTATTCATTTATTAATCACATTTTTATTGAGTTACTTTAAAATGCCCTGCCACAGGAATAAGGAATAGAGAGACATGATGCCTTTTATAAGATGATCACAGACACTGCCGTAAACAAAAAGCAGGCAATGATAGCAAAGATGACCTGATGACCTGTCCTCGGGCCGGGCAGGAGATGGAGGAGGGCACAGAGGAACTCGGAGTATCTGCACCAATTGCCGCTCTCTTCCACATAGCCATGCTCCTTAGGACCGCCTTATAGCTTACTGGGACATTCTAGTAGTCCGGTAAGAATCACTCTGCCTCAGACTTTTCCCCCTAAATCCAATCTCTGTCATCACCAAACAAACTTATCTTTCCAGAGCCTTAGTACGATTAGTCATGGCTCTGCCAAAGCTTTAATTCCCCACTGCCAATGATCCTGTCTTCATTTACAATTTTATATTTACTATGGATTTTTACATTAATTTCCATTTCTTTTTTAAAACAATGCATGAAAATGTTATTTATCTTGATTACTGGGTTTTTTTGGTGCCCCCTAAATTTATTTTGTGCCACCCTAATAATCCTGGGCCTAGCCAAAAGGGTGAAAGCCAAACTCCCTGGCATAAGTTACTAAGCCTTTCAAAGCTGGTCCAAATTACCTTTTTTGTATTCCTGTTCATGACTCTTCCTTAACCTTTCAAAATTCCACTGAAGCTGAACAGTTATTCGTTTTATATTATTTTATTGAGATAAAATTAACATGCCATAAAATTTGTCCTTTAAAAATATAAATCAGATCTTTAGCATAGTCGGAAAGGTGTGTAACCATCACTACTATATAATTCCAGAACATTTTCAGCGCTCCAAAAAGAAACCTTCTAATCATTATCTGTCACTTCCCATGGCAACCACTAATGTACTTTCTGTCTGTATGGATTTGACTGTTAAACAGTTATTCTTAAGGCAAGATAAGTTCGTCATTGCCTTTTGCCTGCCCCTGGAATATGTTTTCCCATTCTCTTCCAATTTCTTTTGTGGACAAAAATCATACGCATCTTTTAAGAACCATATTAGATCTTACTAACATTTCCTGTATTCCTGGAAAAATTAGTGGCTGCTTTATTCTTGCATGGCTGACACTTTTTATGCACTTACTACCATGACACCTATCGCATTGTGTTGCCACCATCTGTTTGTCTTTACTTAATAATGAGTTCTTTGAATGTAGACTTGGAATGTAGGGACAATTTGTTCCTTCTGTGTTTTTGCATTCCTAGTATTCACATTAAAATATATTCTCCTTCGATTCCTTTTTAAAACTATTTTTCCCACTCAAATTATTTGCCTTGACAGGGATTGGTCTTCTTGATATTTTCTGCCCACTCATGTTGGATATGCATAAATCATAATACTTTGGCTTCTGTGATTGGCTCAAACTTTGGCTATGTGACCCAATAGAGCCAATCAGAATACTTTGCTGTAAATTTTACATATGAATCTGATGAGACAGAAGTCCTTCCTTTCTTCTTGACTCAGATGTTATTAATATGTGTATAGCCAAACCTGTGTATAGATAAACCTGAGGTAATGAGGCAAACTTACCAAGAGAAGCTGAAATAAGAGATGGAGGGAAAAAGAGAAAGAGTCCTGAAAGTATCACCTAAATTCTTAGAGAAAAAGATTAATGCTTAAAGCTAGCTCCCCTTCTTTACTTGTATCACATGAGCTATTAAATTCCTTTAATTAAATACAGTATTGTGCTAATTAAATATACTGTTTTCTTATTCATTATTTTATTCTAAATACTCAGTATAGCACCTACCTTTCACCTAACAGGTACTCAATAGGTTTTTGTAATACAATAGGTGTTAATTTTACAGCTTCTTCTTCTTAGTTAAATGAACTCTTTCTTATCTCAAAACTCCAGTGCCCTACAATTGATCCATTTCATTCATTTCCCCCTATTTTCCCAACCCACAAATATTTAGAAACATGACTAGAATTGTGGCAGGAGATGGTAGTTCTCCTACCAAATTCATTAGTTTACTGGCATTAAATTAGGGGACAAAAATCATACCTGGGGCCAGTTCAAGATTTGCCACTAATTTGATGTTTGATATCTATCTTACTATTTTCATCCATCCCTTGCTCTTAATTCAAAAAGAGAAGTTCTGGTGTAAAGACCAACCGCTGGAAAGACTTCATGGCATAACTGCTGCCATGGGCCTCAGAGCTTGTTGGAAGCCACAGAGGCAGAGTGTCAGGTCCCCAATACAGTCTGGACCCTTTGACCAGCTTATTGTATAACTTGCACAAGTTGTGCTTTTTGGGGTTTCAGCTTACTCACTTAAAAAATCAGGGCTTGGGTCCTATAATTTCTAAGATTTCTCCCCTCACTGGCATGCTATGATTTCATGAATCTTTGCAATCAAAGATGCTTCAATAAAAAGAATTTGTTTATATGACAATAATAGGATCTCAGTATTCCTTGTTTTTGCAGATATAGCCAGGTATCGGTATTTGATTTTAAAATATGTAGCATACACTCTGTCAACATGCACCACGGAAGGATTGTCATTTGTGTATCTTAAATATAACAACTAAGATACATTTCCATATATATATGTGTGTGTATATATATATATATATATATATATATATATATATATATATATATATACATACATATATATACACACACACACACACACACACATATATATGTATATATTTGACATATACACATATATATGTATATGTCAAACACTCTGTTGTGGTCTAACTTATTTCCATTTTAGGGATGAAATTAAATCACTGCTTGAATCGATAGGAGTAATTATGGTGTACATTGTAGTAAAGCAACATTAACCAGAAAAGAAATCTCCTTTTCCTATAGGCTTTCATTTTAATATAAATTATTTGGCCTCAAGAAAATATCATTCATTAAACTGACAAGAATATTTGATAAATAAAAGATTAAAATAGTGTGCGAGGCCACACATCAGACTAGAAATAATAATATTGTGAATATTTTTATTGTGCTTTGTAGATTTCCAGTTCCTTTCTCTAGTGTTAATACTACAACTGTGCCCTGAGAGTTTCTCTCATCTCTGGAACCAGAATTTAATTTTCTTCCTTCTTTTGACTATGATTGAAGAATGATTTATGAAGAAATATTTAAAAAGAAGAAAATATATGTGTATGTATAGTGCCCTAGGCATTCTCTTATGTAATCATCTCATGTAATTTTCACATAATCTTTCTATACATATTATATAATGAAAGAAACTGAAGTTCAGAAAAGATAACAAGCTACTAAATGGTAGAGCAACAATTGAACTCAAGATGTATCTGATTTTATTGTATGTAACATATAATAAGATTCTAGAAAGAAATGTGGGAAAGTCCTTTTCTGTAATTAGGACAGTGTGAACAGTTTGTTATTTGGTTTATAGAACATTTAAGAACCAATATCAGCTTCAAAATTGATGACAAATCAAATTTTTTAGTCATAATAATAAACGGCTGCCAAGCACTTCGTGAGAGCCAACCATTGTGTCAAATACTATATGTGTATAACCCCATTTAACTCTTATACAAACCCTGTACAATAAGAACTATAATTATCGCCACTTCATAGATTTACATTTTAGTATTCTGAGAGGTTAAGTAATTTAATTAGCCCAAGGTGGTCTGTTAGTAAGTGAAGAGGTGGAATCTGAATCCAGGTCTCCCTGACTCAAAGGGCCAAGCTTAATTACTGTAGTATGTCAGGTACTAGATTAAAAGGAGAGCTAGGCTCTATGGTAGACGTCTGAGGAAGTAGAATGAGAACCTTTTAAGGATTTCTTCCTCTTTTCAACATCCTATGAGTTTCCATCGCATGAGGCAATTCTCAAATGTACAAGGATCAAGCTCTCTAGTCTTTTTCCACCTGATATTATTTACATCTAAAGGGGAGAGAGAGAGAGACAGAGAGAGAGAGAGAGAGAGAGAGAGAGAGAGAGAGAGAGAGAGAGAGAGAGAGAAAGAGAGAGAGAAGAAAAAGGAAAAATAGTTGGTCTGCAGTGTATGAACTTGAGCCCCAAGTCAAGTTTTAATTTGGGAAGTACCATTGGTTTCACACTGCCTGTAAAATAAATACTGACAGAATTACTGACTCACTTTATACAGGTTGTCCTCCTGGACATATTTAGAAATTAGTATGAGAGAGTATAAAGTTTTCTAGAAGAAGGAAACTTTATAATTATTACTTCTTAAAAAGCAGAATATAAACAGAAGAACCTACATCAAACCCATAGGATTTTTTCCTCAAATGTAAAAATTTGAATAGGAAGGAGAACAGTCTCCATCTGTTTCCATCATCAAGGTTGTTGTTTGGTAGCAGAAATCACAAACTGTACTCTTGCATGTTTCCACTTGTAGGTTCATTTTATAAAAATTGTGAAATATATACACAAGTGTATTGTACATATATGTGCAATGTATACATATCAACCATCTTAAGAGTAGGCTAGAAGGAGCACCTTACAATTCCCCTGTGTGCCTCTTTCAAGTCACATTCCCCAACCATTCTTCTGAGATGACCTCAGTTTTGTGTTAATCATTCCCTTGCTTTTCTTTATAATTTTGCCCTTTACCAATAATGTAATGTTTAGCTATATATGATTTTGAACTTGACATAAATGGATAATCATACCATATGGGTTCTTCTATTACTTGCTTTTTTTATTCCCTATTATTTCTTTAAAATTCATCTATGTTAGCTATTGGTTTTTTTCTTTATCACTGATTAATAGCCTTGATGATTAATAGTATTAAATATACCATTTACAAATATACTGTACAATTTATCCATTTTACTGTTAATGGATCTGTAGGTTATTTCTGCTTGCTTTTTTTCCCCTTTTTTTGGGGGGGCGAGGGGGGATTATTTTGCTTTTGTTTTTGTTTTTGCTGTTACAAACCCTGAACATCCATTTATCTGTTTCCTAGTACATACATGCAATACTTTCTCTAGCATTTATACAGGGGAGAGGCATTGTTGGATCTTCGGAGATTCACATTTCAGTTCATAAGCTAGTTTGATACAATCGATAGTATAAAAATTAATTAATCTATTAGAAATATTTAACATTTTGGAGCATGAAAGAAGCCATAATCCTATTGAACTGTAAAAGCTGGCTTCCTGCCTGTATGTCAAACAAAACAAAAGAATAATGTGCCTAGTTATCCTTATACGGCTTTAACCAAGATGTTAGTAAAGCCTACTAGAAAAGCAAGTAGAGTGTTACCCTGAGTTGGGCTACTGAAAGAAGGAAAAAGTGTTAGTTTGTAAGACTATAAGAAAATCAGCATAGGTATAGATAAATGAAGAATACAGTGAAATTATTTCACACATTCTGTGAAATAATTTTGAAAGATGGGCAGGTCTTGTTTCTTTTCTATTAATAATTAGATATTTATGTTATTTCAACTCCCAGGAAATGACCAGCTTCCTGTGAATTTTGTATCAACGAATGTAAGCATTCAAACTGGGAACACCAAACAATTTGTATTGAAGTTGCCTCACTTATCCTTCTCACCCATGCCTTATTCCTCCTCCCCATCCCAACCCCACCATTCCATCTATTCCAGTTCAGTCATTATCAATTCCAAGAATAACTCTCTACTCATGCTCTGCTATGCTCCATGGGAGTCACAGTACAGAGAAAAAATAGCTCAGAATTTTCTAAATAATTGACATTTTAAGGAATATGTTCTTAGAAATATAAAAAACAATACACAGAGGTCATTTTTTTTTTTATGATTTTATACTTTTTTCCCCATTATGGAGTCTCTTGGAAGTTATTCCAAATGGCCCTCAAAAAGAATTGCCTGAATGTTCCTCGTTGGTAGTTGGTTCCAGCCTATATGTCATGGACCTCAGTGGGCACCACAGGCTGTCCCAAGTGAACAATAACTTTATGTATACAAATAACATTGTCGGTGAGCTAAATAAAGGTAGTGCACCTCACATACCTATGGACAGAGGCTAGTCAAATGTGTGTAGATAAGTTTGCCATCAGTAAAGAGCAAATGTATTTAACATCACAGGTTAATCCTATGTAGCTTTTCATCCTCTTAATCAATTAATATATAGATTTCAACTATTATTCTGGAGGTAAAAAATTTTTTTATATTAACAGTGTTTTGGGGAACTAAAAGTGTGGGAACAACTGCTATATCATATACATCTGCACTTCTCACCTCGTACACACACACACACACACACACACACACACACACACATACCTCTAGATATATCAAGGATGCCAAAAAAATGCATACACATGACTTGTAGTCATCTTTTCTTATCGGTATATATTATTACAATTTTAGTGCAGTTTTTTCCTTTCTTAAAATGTATATACGAAGTCAGACAATTAAGTTCGCAAAGTTGTTGCAACGATGTTGCTAACCATTTTTTATATCAGAGGAATTATTCATTGTGAATTTGTACCAACTGGACAAACAGTTAACCAAATTTACTATTTGGAAGTGCTGAAAAGGTTGCATGTAAAAGTTAGAAGAAAATACCTGAACTTTTCGCCAACAATTCATGGCTCTTGCATCACGACAATGCACCAGCTCACACGGCACTGTCTGTGAGGGAGTTTTTAGTCAGTAAACAAATAACTGCATTGGAACACCCTCCTTACCCGATCTGGCCCCCAATGACTTCTTTCTTTACCCGAAGATAAAGGAAATATTGAAAGGAAGACATTTTTATGACATTCAGGACATCAAGTGTAATATGACAGCTCTGATGGCCATTCCAGAAAAAGAGTTCCAAAATTGCTTTGAAGGGTGGACTAGGCACTGTGCATAGTTTCCCAAGGGGAGTGCTTCGAAGGTGAGCATAGTGATATTCAGCAATGAGTTATGTAGTATTTTTTTTCTAGGATGAGTTCACAAATGTAATTGCCTGACCTCATACATTTTTTTGGCATCCTCTGTATTTTATAATACTCCACAACCTCAGTAAGATGGGAAGATATTAAGAAAAAGTTTCTGTAGAAATGTACCTTCTAGCTGTCTCTGAGACTGCATTTTAAATTATTAAACAGAATAAATAACATTTGTACTTGAACATTTTATTTGTAAACAGATAGATTAGACTATACCATACTTCGACAAGATTTCTCACACTGCAGAGAGAACACAGGGTTCCTTTTAGTTGCATTTGTGTACACATTATTTATAAATCACTAAATATTTAATAGGGAGAGGATCAAAGAACAACTTGATTAAATATGAATCAGAAAATAAGATGAAGCAAAAATTGTATAGTAGTAATTATTTATTGTCCAAGATTTGAAAGGTTAAAAGTTAAGGTTCATTTTTATTTCATTTTACCAATTCAGTTGTTACTAAAAACACAATTTCTTGTAGACAAGAAAATAAGTAGCAGTCCTGAATATACACGTGGGTGCATTTATATTTTCTTCATTTGAGCAAAATTTCCTTGAGTGGAAGAGACTGATCTTTTAAAAATAGCATAAAAATGATACCCCCTCCTTAAAACTCAGTTTTATAATGAACTCTTCAAGAAAACAAAACTAACAAGAATGATTCCTCACATGGCTAAGACTCAGCATAAGGATTTCTCTTGCTAACGCCCCTGAGAGAACTGTTATGGAAAATCACTAAACTGGCCTCTGACAGTGTTTTTATATATAAAACAAAATATAAATGACAGTATTTTCATTACTGCTAATAATGAAAATATTGATGTCTAAATGTTTATACTCTGGAGAAATATGAGATGAGAGCTTGCCTGAATAAAACATGTGTTGGTCATTGAAATAGATTTTTTAAAAAAATTAGAACAATCAGCATCTAATGTCCTACACAGGGTTACTTCTTCTCCCCTAGCAATGCTTAAGAGAGTTAAAATGAAAAACAAAGCGAAGCACATACACTAAGGAAAATGATAAAGTTAAGAAAAATTCTTAATTGGATGACCCATGAAGTCCCTACTCTTATTTGTTTTCCCCCCATGGGTCATTCAACAAATAACATGCTTGAGAGAGTTCATGTAAACAGTGTCTTGGCACCAGGGAAAGGTAAGATTAGAACTAACTCCTGCAATAGGTCCTGGAAGCCTTGTTGAACTCAACAGTTCTTTGATGTGAGTTGATGGGATAAAGATTATGTATAAAACAGTTTGTCCTTTGTATCTGCTGTGTTTATAGATGTGAAAATGTAGATGCTGTACAGATACATACAGATGAACAGCCATTTGAGAACATTTAAATCTGTTACTCTTTTAACAGAGTTTAGATTCTTGCTTTTGCCCTTCCGTAGAAACTTTTCTATTCCCATATGGAAACAAAATGTTGCCACGCAGAGACCTGGCTAATGAGAGTTAACGTTTGACACTCTCTGTTTGGAGCATGAGGGTGGCCTTTGTGGAAGTGTTTGGAGTTTCTGGCAAGACCTATCTGCTAATAAACAGAGGACATCTACAAAGCCAAACTCCTTGTAAGAGGCTGGACCTGAATCTTAGTAGTAACCCCTCCAGAGAAGTTCATCTGTTCAGAAAGATACAATTTCCTTTTGAGCAGGCAGTTCCCAGATAGTAATTATTTCTCACTTTATGAGGCCCATGAAACTCATCTTTCCCTCCTAACACTTCCACACCCACTGCAACAATATCCCCTTAGCTACCAGGCACCTGCCTAATGGTAACTTTATCATTTTTCATCTACTACATTCCATTCATTTTCTCCCCGAAAGCAAGAGGATGCATCTTCTTACATATCTAAACTTCGCTTCCACTTAAAAAATATATCACCAACTTGCTCATCATAAATTTGGTTAGTCATAAACTATACCAAGAATGGAAATGCATTACATCTATTTTCTAAAAGAGCATGAGCAAGCAAGCATGAACCACGGTCAAACCATTTCTAATTCTTCTTGGTGTTCGAGGTGTTTAAGTTTCAGTTTTGACTGTTAAAACAATCATGCTGATTCACAGTATTGTAGTTTAGATTTGTCTAAATACAATGTTGAATTGTGCCATCTTCAAGGATGTAGGAACAAGTTATTTGGTCCAGTTGAATGCCAAGGGGTAAAGAATTCTCTAATGAAAATTGACCTCATATTATACAGTCTAATAACTCTCATGAAGTGATAAAAACGTTGTTTCTTGGGAAAAAAAGATTCCCCACAGAAGGTGTGCCTATAGCTATAGAGATTCTATAGAGAGTTAAGAGCTCCTCCAAAATGAGGATGTGAAAGCTCTAAGGAGCTCCTTACATATATCAGAGGTGTACTGTATCAATGAATATTTAGCGTTTTCATGGTATAAATTCAACTCCATCTAGAAACTCTTGAAAGCACAAATATTAACACTCTGAGTTATAAATGACAAAACAAAAAAAAAAAACCTCAAAAACCATTTTAAAAAATGAAAAGGAATTCCATGCTTCACATAACTGAAAAGGTCAGGGGAGCAGGGATGATTTCAGGAGGGTCTTAATTTAGCAGAGGATGGTGGATGTCACTAAGACTCTTCCTCTGGGTTGGTGCCTCGTGTGGGTTCTTCTTTCATGAAAGCAAAATGCTTGCAGCATCTGCAGCATCACATCCTTCCAACCTCAAGTCTAACGGAAAAAGGATCTGCCTCTGTCTCGATATTCCCAATTGAGATTTTTATTATTATGTCTCATTGGCTCTGATTAAGTCACATGCCCATCCCTCTATAAATAACTGTTACCAGGAAACTACAAGAAATAATGTGCTGTGAGACCTTAATCACATGTTCCACTCCTAGAACTGAGGATGGAGCCTATCTGGACTAAAGGAAGAGAATGGGAAGAGAACCTTAAGCTAAAACTGGAGAGTTTTGACAAAAGGAGGATGGTTACTGGGGACACAAAGTACAAATTGATGACAAATCAAATTTTATAGTTGTAATAATGAATGGCTTCACAGCTTCATCCTCCTAGAAGTGTTTGCTATCAGCTCATCAGACACAATCACATCTAATATTTTTCTTTTTTGTGACAAAGATGTTTAAAAATTCATAAATGGAGGTATAATTTTAAAGACCTAATAACATGTATTCTCGCATACAATATTTAATTTTTAATAAAATTCTTAACTATATTAAACTCAGCATTAACTATTCCTTGCGTGGGTTCTTTATATTAACATACACAAATACTTGCATTTTTAAACCAGAATGTGGAATTCAAATTTTGTTTTTGTCAGTTTGAGGCAAAGGCTAATATTAGGATAATTTACAATTGCATAGATGTAAACAAAATCATTAAACTCTTCCCTCCCTGCCAAATAGCATTATATAATATACTGCATTTAATTTATTTTATTAACCCCTCCTCCAAAATATGAAGAGCAAGGTTTGATTACAAACTATGACCTACAAGCAATAGAGAATACAGAAAAAAAAAAGCATATTACTAGGTGCAAACACTCCGAGTATAAAAATACTATAATGTTACTATCATATTAAGTATTCATTTTTCATGGCTGGAAAGGAGCATAGAGATCATTCAATCCTAAAACTTTTTAATAAAGATATTTTCAATATTAATCTAGTGTGTCAAGCAAAAGAGGTTGGTTTGGTTAGACATTTTCTAGACAAGGGGTATTCAAAGCATGATCCGTAAAACTGGAGCTCTTACATGAACTACTCACTGTGGGTCCATGATAAGGATCAAGAAACTTAGTGGTGGAAGCCATGCCGATTATGATACTGCAACTGCCAGATGAAATTCCCCAGAACTGAAGGATCCTTTGTCTAAATCTAAAAGTTTCTGTTGAAAGCAGGACAAACCAAATTGGAGTTGACCAAAGATCAGGACACAAGACTGATTCATGAAGAAATAATGGAGATCCAAAAACAAGCCCCAGAAGTTGAGATCCACTGCACTGGATCAGCTCCTTCAAAGTATCCAGCAGCTGACAGAGTCAAAGAGGTTACTCGCGGAAGATCCAGGAGCCTGTTACCCATTATTGCAGTCTATAGGTTTTAAAAAACAAAGCTACACATATTTTCATTATTCACGGTGGCCAAGACATGAAAACAACCAAAGTGTCCTTCGATAGATGATTAGAGAAGATGTGGTATATACACACAATGGGATATTACTCGACTATAAGAAAACATGAAATGCTGCCATTTGAGTCAACATGGATGGATCTTGTGATTATCATACTCAGTGAAATTTATCAGACAGAAAAAGTTGAGAACCATATGACTTCACTCATATGTGGGGTATAAAATTGAAAGCAACAAACAAAACAAACACAAAAAAATCATAGACACAGACAACAGTTTAATGGTTACCAGAGGGTGAGGGTGGAGAGGGGTAGTAGATTAAGGTAAAAGGGGTCAAATATATGGTGACAGAAGGAGATTTCACTTTTGCTGGTAAACACACACTGCAATACATAGATGTATTACAGAATTGTATACGTGAATCTTGTATACTTTTATTAACCAATATCACTGCCATAAATTTAATAAAAAAAGATATTTTCTTGGTAAGCATTTGTCATTATTTTCTCCATAAAATCGGATGGCCAGGAAAACATATTCATATTAGCATATCACTGTGAAATAGATTAATTTGGGCTGATTCCATAAAGAACTCTGCTTGTCCAAGGGGACACAACTGTACCCAACTCAGCTGATTCCTTCCCAGGGCTTCATTCATTCCAAGTGTCTTGAGCCTCTCCATGCCCCTGTCACTGTGTTAAGTGCTGGGATACAATGATGAATAAGATAAATGTGACCTGTGACCATATGATGCTATCAGTCCAGTCAGGGTGTTAATCATGTTATTACACAAATAAATTAATCAGTACAAACTATAATTAGTTTTATAACAAAGGAAAATATCAGTGCCGTGTTATATGGGTCGCAGAGCTTATCTGGCCCTGCCTGCAGACAGAGAAGTTGCCTTTGAGCTGAGAATAAGAGATGGATGAAAGCCTGGGCTGCACCACACGCTGTGGGCAGTGACAGCCCCCCAGCGGTCTGGAACGCAGAGGACAAGGTAGGAAGTTACTTTGCAGACAGATCATGCAAGAACTTGTCAGCCTTAAGAATTTTAGTCTTTGTTCTAAAGTTTTAAGCAAAGGGCGATATAGATTCACATTTGAAAAATCACTCTGGCTCTTGTAGAGAACAAATGCAGAAGTTGTTGTAAAAATGATGTGAGAAGAATTAGGAAGCTAATAGACTAGTCTGGTGAGAGAGGGAGATGTGATGGTGGTTTGTCCTAGAGTGGCACTATTGGAGAGGAAATATTTGACAGATTTGCAAGAGATTTTGAATATAAAATTTAAAAAGACACTCACCAAGTTACAAGAGTCATTGAATGCTAGCAAGTTTTGTTTGTTTGTATTTTTCAGTGTATTTTCTGAGAGGTCTGATAACCACTCTGTTTTCCTAATGAAACTCATAAAGACTGTCATTCTATGACAGCTACATTCTGTTAGTTTAGCATGATATATAAATACCTCTAGGAACAACGCTATCCACACCCTATAGTTTTCTGTTTAGATCAAATGCCTTTGGACGGTCTCCTGAATTGTTGACCTTACCAATTCAACTCTCTTTGCTCCTGACTGAACTAACTCATAGACACCTTGGAAAAGTAAAAACGTACAATAATCCAGGGTGCTTATGTGTCTGGGAATGTTGTGAGTCATATCATAGTTCATAAATATCCATTCCTTAAATCCTTACACTAACATAGTCTGGAGGCCTTTCAAGTCAGTAAACATAGCTGACCTGACATAACATATGGATATTTTTCCTTATACAGATGCTATGTCCTGAAATTCAGAGTTCACATATAGACCAAAATGATGTTAACATGATTATGTGCTTTGCAAACCTTCCATTTTGCCTCCACCTATCCCTTTCCCTACTGCCCCCTACAGTTTTGGTGTTTCCCAGAATCTCACTGTAGGTCATTTTCTCTTATTCCAAACGAGATTCCCAAATCACTGGTGCTACTCCTGAGCTTTTAACCTTCATGCCCAACAACACATGTATATTTGTTCAGTCAACAAATATTCTTGAGAGCCTGTTCTATCCCAGCCCCTTTTAAATATCTCTATGACATGGCCCTCCAACAACTCTAATCTACATATCTGAAATGTATCATCCGACCTCCCAGTCACAAGTCCTATGACTCCTCCTCTTAGACCTCTTTCAAATTCACAGTAATAGAGTTGTCTAGAAAGAGGAAAGAATAGCAATAATAAAAGACCTCACAGTGAGTTTTCCTTCATCCAATCCGGGCCCTCTTGACAATCAATCTTTCCAATCCAAGCCATCTATTACAACGACTGATCTAATCACGTCATTTCTGTGCCTGAAAATCTCAAGAGTGAAGTTTCCTCATTGTCTTTAAGACAAAATACTAACATCTCAGCAGCACAGCAGAGCATTTAGGAATGTGCTCTTACATCCTTTAGTTATATCCTAACTTCTCCCCCGACCCCACCCACAGATAATAGTCACAAATGATTTCTTGTTCTGCAGTTTTATACATGTTCATGTCTACGTATTTGTTCTTTCTACCTTCCTGTACCATACCTTCCTGTGCCTTCCTACTATTCTACTATCACCTTCAAGATTCGGTTCTAATACTATTTTTCTGCACAGAATTTTCAGTGTCAGGCACATGTGTATCCCAACCATTCTGCTTTGTCCATCTATTTATTGGGACACTCAGGTCACAGTTTTACTCCAATCATCTCTTCACATCTCACTCTTTCCCACTAAATCCAACCCTCTGGAACACAGGTTATCTTTTTATCCCCTAGGACCTATCACACTACAAATCATGTAATAAGTGTCCAACAAATAGTTGGTGAACTAGTACTGAGAATTATAATAACACTTAAAAAGTGATTAAGTGCTTAGTATGTGCTAAGTGTTTTAACAAGTTTGGGAGAAGTACACACACTCACAGGAAACAGAAGTAAAGCTTGGATAAGAGAATAAGTAAATGCGAAACCTCATTGTGGGACTCCTCAAACAGAATGAATTTCAAGTATTTTTTTCTACACAACCAACAGTAAAAATATATTTTGTTTCACAAATCCTCCATTACCCAATAATATACAAGAACAAACAAATATCTTACAAAAACAACACCATGTTTCCCCAAAAATAAGACCTAGCCGGACCATCAGCTCTAAGGTGTCTTTTGGAGCAAAAATTAATATAAGGCCCGGTCTTATTTTACTATAATATAAGACTAGGTCTTTAATATAATATAATATAATATAATATAATATAATATAATATAATACTGGGTCTTATATTAATTTTTGCTCCAAAAGACGCATTAGAGCTGATAGTCCGGCTAGGTCTTATTTTCAGTAAAACATGGTACTTACCTTTATTACCTGGGATGCTTTCTGATATGTTTTCTATAACTATTTTTCTATTGTTGCCTATAAATCACTAATTTATTTTATGACTTATTTTAGAAAATACTGCTTTATTATTTTTACCACATTTGATTTATTCAGGTTTTCCTTCACACAACTTAAGGAAATAAGACTATATGTAAAAAGTAAATAGCAATTTCTCTCATTTTTAGAGCTACTCAAAGCTCATCAATTTCCTAAATATATGATCCTCACTGCCAGTGGCACCACTACTTTTTAAGAAAACAAATAGCTTATGAGAATTTTTTGTACATATTTCACATACATTGAAATCATTGTAAGTATGCTGAGTGGCCTGAAGCAGGATTTGACATCACTGGATTGGTTGGTTCTAATTTTCAGACTTCTATGTTGAGTCTAAACATCGAATCCATATTTCCTACTGTGAAAGAGTTAAAGCTCTCTGATGGTGTTCCATTTCTATTAGGTGTGCTTTCTTTCTTTGTTTTTTAATAAAATACTTTAGCATAAAATACGATTATGGGATAGTTTTCTCGAAATGAATCTGGTGATAAGGATCAATTCAACATATATGAAGAATCATTTCAGAATATTATTTCTTTCCTATTTCTAGACAACTCTATTACTATGAATAAGTCACATATAAGTTCTCCTATCACCATGGTGATTGGCAAGGAAATTTGCAGTGTTTTTGTTTAATCTTAAGGGGACTACATCTGCCAACTTTTATGTTGCCTCATGAAACGTAATAAATATTGCACTTCATATGTCAGCATTTCAGTACCTGATAAAGGAGAGAGTGCTGATTGTTTTCTTAAAGGAAAGAGCAAAAATTCAGAAAGATACAGAGATTTTGCCAGTGTTTCACTATAGAAACATTTTTTCTCTTTAAAACAAAAAATCTGTTTCAGGAATGATACCAGAAATGTAGATATTTATTACGATATACAGAGGGTGACAAAAAAATGTATACACATTTTAAGAAAGGAAAAAAACTGTATTAAAATTGTAATAATATATGCTGGTAACAAAAGATGAATACAAGTCATGTGTATACATTTTTTTTTTTTTTTTTTTTGGCATTACCAGTATATGCCTTCATGACTAAAGCTGGGAACATTTTCAATTGAGACTTTGAAAAGCACACTTATGTAAAAGTGTTTTGTTTTAAAATAATTTATATTTCAAAACAAGATTTAAGCTGTGTTGTGAAATTTATCAAAATTAAGTTTTTATCCATAGACTCCTCCTAAGTATAGTGGCACAGCTGTCGTGAATCCTAAATTTGCATACACAACTTATATGTGGGACATAGAATGCCATTTCTCAAATATAGTATGGGGTCCCCTTGATATGTTTCAAGGCCATGAGTTTCCTTACTACACGTAGTGGTGATACTAACACTGAAGGCTTGAGAATGATATATAGAGGAGGGAGGCTATGCGATGTCCATATTCATATAGGTATTTTTCTAAATGTATTTCATGAATTACAAATTGTTTACACCAGAAGACATTAAAACTATTTATTGGAAATTGTCCATATTTTTGGTGGACTGAAAAAGAAAACAACAGGTGAGGATGTATTTTTGCATAAGAGGACAGATAGCCTTGCACAGGATGTGGGAGAACAGGTGAGCAGGTATGCACATGGTGGCGGAGGGGAGGTAGGACTCTGCAGAGGCAGCTGTCCAATGCAGGTGCCAGTGCCTGAGTGAGATGAGGAGCACATCTGAAGTGAGGGTGACATGGAGTGTTGCAGCTACATACAGTGTGATATATAAGTAACTGTTCAGGGGACAGTAGTAACAATAGACTGACAAGTAGTGTCCAAGTCCCTGTAGAGTAAGGAGGGCAACTGTGTATTGAGAAAAGGAGTGGCAACAGTGACTGATGATTGATTCCCTCCACGGTGTCTGATCAAATAAGAATATATATTAAGGATGATGAGAGTCAGGTTTCTCACAGTCAGAGAAGGGAGGTACAAATTATGTAAAGGGAGAAAACTAGGATGAATACTGTGGTATTGCATCAAAATTGTACATGTTAGTATGAACTCATGTTTTTCAATGTATTTAGGTAACACAGAAATAGATGTAGAGGCAAGTGTGTATGTTTTAGAGTTCCTTAGAAAAATACAACCAATAGGGTGGGTGTGTGTGTGTGTGTGTGTGTGTGTGTGTGTGTGTGTTTATCATAAGGAATTGGCTCACATGATTTTAGAGGCTGAAAAAGCTCAAGATCTGCACTTGCCAAGCTAAAGACCTAGGAGAGCTGATGATGAAGTTCTAGTCCAAAGACCACCAGGAAGAGCCGATGTTTAGCTCTGAGTCTAAAGGCAGAAAAACACACACAAAACTTGATGTCCCAGTTAGAAGGCAGTGAAGCAGGAGGAGTTTCCTTTTACTTGTGGGAAGGTCAGTCCTATTCCAGTCAGGCCTTCAATTGATTAGATGAAGCCAAACAACATGGGGAGGGCGGTCTGCTTTACTCAGTCTACTGTTTCAAATGTTAATCTCATCCAGAAACACCCAAAATAATGTTTGACCAAATGTCCAGGCACCTCATGGCCCAATGAAGTTGACATGTAAAATTAACCATCATGATATGTATGGCTGTGTTTAAAATACCTAGCACCTAGATCTTGGTTACTAAATACTATTCTTCCTTAAAAGGGCTCCTTGGGGACGTCATCAAAATGGCGGCGTGAAGTGAGCCACTGTAAAGCTCCCCTGGAATTTACAACTAATCGAACAACAATAACTCCACAAAGGACTCCCTGCACAGCAGACAGGCATGACGAAGAGGCCCACTACTGAATTCACCTAAAGGAGGGTGAATCACGCGAGCGGGGGGAGGAGGGAAGGGAGAAATACGGAGATGGAGACACGGGAGCGCAGGACGCAGACCTAGCTCAGTGCTCCGAGCTCGCTGCATCCAGGAACTACCACAGCTGCGGGAGAGGGAAGAACTTGGACTGCTAGGGCTCCGCTTATGGCCCACAGGGCTGAGGGGGCAGCATATAACACGGCTGAACCCAACGCTCACGACAGAGACCTCAGAGAAAAGACTGAGGGAAGAAGGCTGAAAGCGGTGGTTTAAGCCCTCACTGCAGAGCAGAGAATGGAAGCCTTAGGCACTGAGACTAGCCGCCCCCTCCCGACCCACACAGAGCTTGCCCTGCCCCCACCTGCCTGGTGCTAGAAGCAGAACAGTAGCAGTGTCAGATCAAAAGAACAGAATATTTGCTGTTCTGACAACTGTGGACCACAGACACAGATTTGCAGCCCAACTACTTCAGGCAAAGGTGAGGGAGCTGTGGAAGCAGGACGGGCTATAGTGTTGGTCACCAACATTGCTCTGGGCCACCTCTCACGACTCACCCCACCCCTGGCCCTACCTATCTGGGTGGATCCCTGCAGGAGTGAACAGAACTGCTGAAACATACGGGCTCTGAATCTGGTGCAAGAAGAGCTTTGGAACTTCAAAAGCTCTCCGCATACCCACACGGACACTGTGCCCTGTGACCCAGGCAAACTATTAACAGAGGAGAAGCCTGTATCCCAGGGAATCACCCCATTGTGTGAGAAGCTGGAATAGTGCAGAGAAAACATAGCACTACCATGTGAGAGAGGAAAAAAAAGGCTACAGTCAGAGAGAAAATAAAACATTCTACACACAAGTACTGAAAAACAAAAGAAAGACCTCTTCCTATCAACCTGTTGCAGAAGCCACTCACATAGATGTCTAGGAAGAGAAATAATAAATCAGTAATTGCCGTGAATAACCAAGACAACAAGACAGCTCAGAAAGAAAGTGAAAAGTCTCCAGAAAAGGAACTTAAAGATATGGAAATATGTGACTTAAATGACAGAGAATTCAAGATTGCAGTTCTGAAAAAACTCAACGAGATGCAAGAAAACACAGAAAGGCAATTTAATGAACTCAGAAACACAATCAAAGAACAAACAACATGAGGATTTTACGAAAGAGATTGAAATTTTGAAAAGAACCAAATCAAATTTCTGGAGATTAAAAACTCAATAGAAGAAATTAAGAATGAAATAACCAGCTTAGGTAGTAGAGTTGACCAGATGGAGGAAAAAATCAGTGACATCGAAGATAGAAACCTGGAAATTACACAGATGGAAGAAGAAAGAGACTTGAGACTTAAAAGAAATGAAAGAACTCTACAAGAACTTTCTAACTCCATCAGAAAGAGCAATATAAGAATAATGGGCATACCAGAAGGAGAAGAAAGAGAGAGGGGACAGAGAATATATTAAAAAAAACTGTTGATGAGAACTTCCCAAACTTGTGGACAGAACTGGATCCTCAAGTCCAAGAAGCAAATAGAACACCTAATTACCTCAATCCCAACAGGCCTTCTCCAAGGCACATTGTATTGAAGCTGTCTAAAATCAACGACAAAAAAAGAATCCTCAAGGCAGCCAGGGAAAAGAAGACGGTAACCTACAAAGGAAAGCCCATTAGATTATCATCAGATTTTTCAGCAGAAATTCTACAGGCCAGGAGGGAGTGGAACCAAATATTCAAACTATTGAAAGAGAGAAATTATGAGCCAAGAATAATGTATCCAGCAAAGATATCCTTTAGATATGAAGGACAAATAAAGACCTTTCCAGACATATAGAAGCTTAGGGAATTTTCCAATACACGACCTGCACTACAAAAAATACTAAAGGAGGCTATTCGACCACCATCAACAGGGACAATTTGTGGCAACCAAAACATAAAAAGGGGGAGAGTAAAGGCCTGAACCGGAATATGGGAATGGAGAAAGTAAGCATGCTGAAGAAAATGGAATACTCTAAATATCAAACTTTCTTTTACATAAAATTAAGGATAACCATTCAAAAAAAAAAAAAAAAAAATCCAGAACTGAAATATATACTGTAATAAAAAGAAGAAACAGAGGGAAACATCATAGAATACCACCACACAGAAATAATAGACAACAACAAAAGGCAAAGAAAAAATGGAAACATAGCCTTAACAGAAAACTAAAGATAGAGTGACAGGAAATCCTCACATATCAATAATCACCCTAAATGTGAATGGACTGAACTAACTGACAAAAAAGCACACAGTAGCAGATTGGATCAAAAAACTAAACCCAGCCATATGCTGTCTCCAAGAGACACATCTCAGTTACAAGGACAAGCATAGACTCAAAGTGAAAGGGTGGAAATTGACACTCCATGCAAATGGTACCCAGAGAAAATCAGGCGTAGCCATAATGGTGTCAGATGAAACAGACTTCAGGGTGAAAAAGATAACAAGAGACAAAGATGGACATTTCATAATGGTAATGGGGACTATACAACAAGCAGATATAACAGTCATCAATATTTATGCCCCCAATCAGGGAGCACTGCAATATACCAAGCAACTACTAAAAGAACTAAAGGGAAAAACTAACCAAAACACAGTTATACTAAGGGACTTAAATGCATCATTGACAGCTATGGATACATCATCCAAACAGAAAATAAATAACGAAATAGCAGCCCTAAATGACACATTAGATGAAATGGACATAATTGACATATATAGAGCACTTCATCCTAAAACACCAGACTATACACTCTTTTCTAGTGTACATGGAACATTCTCAAGGATAGACCATACATTGGGACATGAAATTAGCCTCAGCAAATTTTAGAGGATTGAAATTATACCAAGCATATGCTTTGATCACAAGGCTTTGAAATTGGATATCAACTGCAAAAAGAAAGCAGGGAAAAACACAAATACATGGAGATTAAACAACATACTTTTAAAGAACGACTGGGTCAAAGAAGAAATTAGAGGAGAGATCAAAAGATACATAGAAACAAATGACAATGAAAATATATCCTACCAAAATTTTTGGGATGCAGCGAAAGCAGTTTTAAGAGGGAAATTTATCTCATTACAGGCCTATCTCAAGAAACAAGAAAAATCCCAAATAAAAACCTCATGTTACACCTTAAAGAACAAGAAAAAGAAGAACAAGTGAAACCTAAGGTCAGCAGAAGAAAGGAAGTAACAAAAATCAAAGCAGAACTAAATGAAATAGAGAATAAAAAGACAATAGAGAAAATTAATGTGACAAAGAGCTGGTTCTTTGAAAAGGTTAACAAAATTGACAAACCCTTGGCTAGACTCACTAAGATAAAAAGAGAGAAGACACTAACAAAATCAGAAATGAAAAAGGGGAAGTTATTATGGACACCACAGAAATACAAAGGATCATCCAAGAATACTATGAAGGACTATATGCCACCAAATTCAACAACCTAGAAGAAATGGACAAGCTCTTAGAAATATATAGCCTTCCAAGGCTGAACCATGAAGAACTGGAAAATCTAAACAGACCAATCACCAGTAATGAAATTGAATCACTCATCCAAAGCCTTTTCCAAAAGCAAAAGTCCGGGACCAGATGGCTTCACTAGTGAATTCTACCAAACCTTCAAAGAGGATCTAATACCAATCCTGCTCAAACGCTTCCAAAAAATTGAAGAAGAGACAGTACTTCCTAACTCATTTTATGAGGCCAACATTACCCTGATACCAAAACCTGGTAAGGACAACACAAAAAAAGAAAACTGTAGACCAATATCTCTGATGAATACAGATGCAAAATCCTAAACAAAATTCTAGCAAATCGAATACAACAATACATTAAAAAGATTATTCATCACGACCAAGTGGGGTTCATCCCCGGGGCACAAGTATGGTTCAACATATGCAAATCCATCAATGTGATACATCACATAAACAAAATAAAGGACAAAAATCATATAATTATATCAATTGATGCAGAAAAAGCATTTGACAAGATACAACATCCATTTATGATTAAAACACTTAATAAAATAGGTATAGAAGGAAAATACCTTAACATAATAAAGGCCATATATGACAAACCCTCGGCTAATCTCATAATTAATGGTGAAAAACTGAAGCCCTTTGCTCTACGTTCAGGAACACGACAGGGCTGTCCCCTATCACCTCTGCTTTTCAACATAGTGTTGGAAGTCCTTGCCAGAGCAATCAGTCAAGAGAAAGAAATAAAAGGCATCCAAATGGGAATGAAGAAGTTAAATTATCACTCTTTGCAGATGACATGATGCCATATATAGAGAAAAACCTAAATACTCCACCAAAAAGCTATTAGAAACAATGAACGAATACAGTAAAGTTGCCGGCTACAAAATCAATGTACAAAAGTCCATTGCATTCCTATATACTAACAATGAAATCTCAGAAAAAGAAATACAAAAAACAATTCCTTTTGCAATTGCAGCAAAAAGAATAAAATACCTAGGAATAAACTTAACCAAGGATGTGAAGTTTCTGTATGCTGAAAACTATAAGACATTTTTGAAAGAAATTGAAGAAGACACAAAGAAATAGAAAGACATTCCGTGCTTATGGATTGGAAGAATCAACATAGTTAAAAAGGCCATATTACCCAAAGCAATATACAGATTTAATGCAATCCCCATCAAAATCCCAATGGCATTTTTTAAACAAATAGAACAAAAAATCATCGGATTTGTTTGGAACCACAAAAGACCTCAAATAGCCAAAGCAATCTTAAGAAAAAATAACAATACTGGAGGTATCACACTCCCTGACTTTAGCTTGTACTACAGGGCTACAATAATCAAAACAACATGGTATTGGCAGAAAAACAGACACATAGACCAATGGAACAGAATTGAGAACCCAGAAATAAAACCACATAAATATGGACAGATAATTTTTGACAAAGAAGCTAAAAAGATACAATGGAGGAAAGACAGCCTCTTCAATAAATGCTGCTGGGAGAATTGGATAGCCATGTGCAAAAGAATGAAACTGGGCTGCTATCTGTCACCAGGTACCAAAATTAATTCAAAATGGATCAAAACTTAAGCATAAGCCCTGACACAATAAACTGTATAGAAGAAAACATAGGTACTAAACTTATGGACCTTGGGTTCAATGAGCATTTTATGAATTTGACTCCAAAGGCAATGGAAGTAAAAGCTAAAATAAATGAATGGGACTATATGAAACTTAAAAGCTTCTGCACAGCAAAAGAAACCATCAATAAAATAAAGAGGCAACCAACTGAATAGGAGAAGACTTTTGCAAACAGTGCCTCTGATAAGGGGCTAATATCCAAAATATATAAGGAACTCATGAAACTCAACACCAAAAAGACAACCTAATTGAAAAATGGGGAGAGGACCTGAAGAGACATTTCTCCAAAGAGGACATACAAATGGCAAATAGACATATGAAAAAAATGCTCAACATCACTAATCATCAGTGAAATGCAAATCAAAACCACAATGGGATATCACCTCACCCCAGTCAGAATGGCTATCATCAACAAGACAAATAGTAACAAGTGTTGGAGAGGCTGTGGAGAAAAAGGAACCCTCATACACTGTTGGTGGGAATGCAGACTGGTGCAGCCGTTATGGAAGGCAGTGTGGCGGTTCCTCAAAAATTTACAAATAGAATTAACATATGACCCAGCAATCCCTCTCCTGGGTATCTACCCAAAAAATCTGAAAACATTTAGAGATAAAGACACGTGTGCTCCAATGTTCATTGCAGCTTTGTTTATGGTGGCCAAGACATGGAAACAACCAAAATGTCCTTCGATAGATGAATGGATAAAGAAGTTGTGGTATATATACACAATGGAATACTATTCGGCAATAAGAAAAGATGATATAAGAACATTTGTGACAGCATGGATTTATCTTGAGAGTATAATGCTGAGCGAAATAAGTCAGACAGAAAAAGCAGAGAACCATGTGATTTCACTGATATGTGGTATGTAAACCAAAAACAACAAAAGAACAACACAAACAAATAAGAAACAAAAACTCATAGACACAGACAATAGTTTAGTGGTTACCAGAGGATAAGGGGGGTGGGGGGTGGGAGATGAGGGTAAGGGGGATCAAATATATGGTGATAGAAGGAGAACTTACTCTGGGTGGTGAACACACAATGGGATTTATAGGTGATGTAATACAGAATTGTACACCTGAAATCTATGTAATTTTACTAACAATTGTCACCCCAATAAATTAAAAAAAAAAAAAAGAAAGAAAGAAAAGTAACACACAGAAAAAAAAAAAAGGCTCCTTGGAGAAATGGCTGAATCCAAGGCTGGGCAGGACATGTTATAGATGATCCTAGAACATCTTGTGTGACTTAAAAAAGTGCTCAAAGAATTATGAGAAACTGTCAAAGGACACAGGGACCAGCTTGAAAAGCTTCTCACTGACCAAAGCCAGACAATTTAGCATCAAAAGTAGTAATAATAGCAACAAATTACAGTATCAAGTAAAATAAGAATCCATGAACCCATCTTCACATTAATTAATTAATTGAAAGTTTGATCAGACCATCTCTCAAATTTATATAATCTCAAAGTACATGCACACTAATATGTATTAAATGCAAAATGAAAAATAGTAACTTTTCAGTGTGGAATCCTGGCAGACACTATTTTAAACAAATGATCAATATTAACATTAAAAGTAATAGAACAAATCAAATCATGTACTGACTGATAGGATGCAATGAAACAAATACAGTATCACTTCTGTGGTATTCCTGCAAGAAATAAACTGCATATTGTGAATCTAATTATAAGGAAACAGGACAAACCCAAAATCAGGGACGTTCTACAAAACAGCTGACCTTCATCTTCAAGAGTGTCAAGGTCATGAGGTCATGGAAAGACTGAGGCTGTTCTAAATTGAAGGAGAATAAAGAATGTGGCAACTAAATGAAACGTGTGATTCTAAACTGGCTCCTTCTGCTACAAAAGACATTATTTTAATAAATAATAAAACAAATGGGGTCTGAGATTATATAGGAGTGCTATATTTATATTAATTTTCTGATGTTAATAGTTTGCAGTAATGTAAGGCAATGTCTTCATTTATAAGAAGTACTCATTGAAGTACTTGGGGATGATGGATCAATCAAGTCATTAACTTACTCTCACATTCAGGAGGAAAAAGTTCTTTACTCTGTAACTTTTCTCCATATATATATACATGGAAAAAAATATATATATACATATATATACGTGTATATATATGTATATATATGTATATATATGTGTGTGTGTGTGTGTGTGTGTGTATATATATATATATATATATATATATATATATATATATATATATATATATATAGAGAGAGAGAGAGAGAGAGAGAGAGAGAGAAAGAGAGACATTTTATTGCATTGGCAGCCTGAAATATCACTTGTTTCCTTGAGAATACAGTTCTTTTTATATATTCCCTTAACTATTATGTCTGTTTACTTTGGTGTGAAAAGGCAGTAATTACTATACTCTTCATCCTATAAATTACTAATTATGATTTTTTAAATCTGAAAGTCTTGAGTTTGGATTTTCATTATGCAAAAAATTTATCAAGTAGTGGTACTTGCACATAACTAGCCATAGGGAGGACATTCCCATATTTTCCCCTTGAATACGTATTTTATTTTTTTAGAAATTTTCCCAGTATGGTAAACCCTCCCTGCCACTTCAATGAGATAGCTTTAATAATTGTTATCACTTATCTCTTTTTTCATTATTAAACTCTGAGGATACTCATCAGACCTTTCATGATGTCTCGGAAACATTTGATACTCTTGGCCTCTGTCTCCTGGAAACTCTCACGTCACTTGACTCTGTGACAAGGTCGTCTTGCACTCTTCCTGCCTCACCAGCAATTTCTTCTTAGTGGCATTCATGCTCTTTTCCCTCTGAAAATCCCTAAAAGACTGATGCTTCCTTCTCTAGGTTCTGGTCTCATCTGTTCCTTAATGCACACTTTCCTTAGATATCTGTGCAAAATCTTGATCGTCACCCACGTGTTCACTGATGGACTCAAATCTCTATTGCAGCCAGATATTACTCCTGAGCATGGACCTAAATAGCCCACTGCCTGCTAAACACATCCAAACCTCTATCTTTTCAGTATGTCAAAGTTAGTAACTACAAAACTGAATTCATCCCCATGTCCCATTCTCCCTTACATGCCCTTCACCGGGCTTGCTGTTCTTTTTTATTCCTCCCTAGTAAAATATATCACCATATACCTAGTGGCCAATCAGCCAACAAGTTTTTTGACTTTCTTAGTATTTACCGCATCCATACATTTCTTTCTTTCCCCTCCCACTGTCTTAGTTCAGGCCACCATTCTCTCATTTCAAGTTTATGGCCTCATAGTTGGTGTCCTGGGCAGAGTTTTGCCCCTCTCCAATTTGTCTTCATTATGATGCCAGAGCATACACATTAAAGCAAAAATCTGGCCATAAAAATCCTCTGATGGAAATTCTGTGTTGTCTTCCCATTGCCTTTGGGCAAAAAGACAAATTTCTCAGCAAGATATGCAGATCTTTCCCAGTCGGATCACTGCTCACCTCTCCAGCTTCATCTTTTCTCATTCTCTTTCATCAATACCATGCTCCTTGCAGTTCTATAACAAAGTCACATTTTATCCAACTTCATGCCCCGTTTCCTGTCTCCTTCATCTGGTGAGCTGTTAGGCATTATTAAAAGGAGCCATGTCTTCCAAGGAACCTTCCCTGGCAGCCCCGCAGCCACTGGTTTTTCCCTCAGAATCTTGTGATTATCTCTTATTTCTATCAGAACACTTATCATACTGTATTACTATTTTCTGTCTCCACTGTCATATCCACAATTAATGTTAAAACCCTTCAATAACTTTCCTTATCTCTGTCACTTTACACCATTTCAGTTCTCTGCATAGCACTCATCACTGCTGAATATTTTCCTTAATTATTAATTTGCTTATGTCTTATCTATCTGCCCCCAACCAGAAGGCAAACTCCATGAGAGCACAGATTTTGCATGCTTTTTTCTTTATATATTCCAAATGCCCCAAAAAAACACCTCAATAAATAATCAGTTGAATGAATGACTCCCTCATATGACTGCAGGCTTCTTGAGAACAGACTGTATCTTAATAATCTCCATTTATGTGACATCATCCTTGGCATATCAAAGGCAGTAATCTCAATTCACTCAATATTTATTATTTCTATATCTAAGGCCCCATGTGGTGGATGCAAGTGAGAAAAATCACAGACCAGTGACAAAAACTCACAGGTCACCAGGAAACCCCCTGAAGCATATACATGCAATTCTATTTTCACAAATTCTCTAACCTCCCAGAATCATCCTTTAATCACATATTATAAGATAAAAAACCCAAGCCTAGTGAAATTTAGCATCCTTGTTGATATTGCTAAGAATTCATCAGGAAATAGGGTTTAATTAGTTTCAGAAGCCATTTGTCACCTCTTGCTCCAAATCCTTGCCCCAAGCTCCATTCTTCTTTTTTTTTTTTTTTAATTCTTCATTCACATGTTCAACTTTACTTTTTTAGTTTATTTTAAGTGTGTTTTTCCAGGACCCATCAGTTCTAAGTCAAGTAGTTGTTTCAATCTAGTTGTGAGTGCAGCTCACAGTGGCCGCTGTGGGGATCGAACCGGCAATGTTGTTGTTAAGAGCACCACACTCTAACCAACTGAGCTACCTGGCTGCCCCACCAAGCTCCATTATTGATGTCTTCATACTGTCTTATTTCTTATGGCTGTGGTCCATTATCCCCCCACAAAAGAATATGCCTCCTTTATTCCACCAAATACAAACTTGTAACTGACATGTAATGAAGATTTGGGGAGTTAGAGGGAAATTATAATTCAAAACAGAAAACAATCTACTCTTATTAAATAGTAGTTCCAAAAGCTCCCATATTTTTCCCAAACAAAAAAGCTCTCACTAGCCGTTTTTCTCGTTAGTCTCTCGCCTGCCACTGTACTGCTTGGGCCTATCTCCACCTACAGAGATCTTTCTCCCAGAAAATTCCCATTACTTTATCATCTAGAAAATTTAGCTTCCCTTGTATCACACTTTCTCTCTTCAATAATTCCACACATCACATTCACAAGGGGGTCACTAATAGGTTTTCTTAAACAAAAGAGCTATTCACTCCCCTCAGTGGGGACATGATTCTATTTGAATAGGGCAGAGGTATCATCTCCTTCATTTCAGATGATTCTTCTGTCAACGATGCCTAATATTACATTTAGTTTTAGGTTAAATGACACAATTGACTCATTGAAACTGTTTAGACTAAACCTTTAAGTCTTTCAGAAAACTTGCCTTTCAACAGCATCTCTCTCATTTCGCACTTGTTTATTTGAAATTTTGACCAAGGTACAGACATTTATCACTGTTAAATTTCATCTTATTATGTTTGGCCCATCATTTCAACCTGTCAAGATCTTTTAGAATCTCGGTTCTGGCACGCAACATACTCACTATCCCTGCCAACTTCGTGTCAAATGTAACTTGCTTAACTATGCTCTCTAGCTTTGCAAAAGCCACCAAAAATGGCTAATAGGAATGGGCTGTTTTGTGACAGGATTCCAAGAGCTGAAAAGAAGATAAAAATCACCAAAAGAGACAGCTAAGGACAGATACCATTAGATTGAGAGTGAAGGTCTCATATTCAGTCACATGTCTCTTATTTCTCTTGATAATCCCCTCACTATTTATTTTGAGGTGTGGCTTGCTCTGGAGAGGGAATGAGGACTTTAATGTGTAGGTGCCTGAAAACATATTTTAATGTGGCAGGGCCAGGGCTAGTCTAAGACACGTGAGAGATCAAAAAACAGAAAATTTAAGAAGGAACTCACCCTCAGGGTCTTGCAAGATCAGGGTGGCACTTGCATGACTTTGGGAGTGAGTGCCTCCTTAAATTTTGTGCCCTTTCTACTTGTCATCCTAGTCAAGGTCCCATAGGGAGGAGGAACATTTAACTTGGAGAAGGTATCCTTGTCCAAGTTTATTCCTTAAGCCTAAGCATGAGCTGTCACATCACCACCTTCCTCATTGCGAGCTGAAACCCCACAGTTAACAATCCTAGCAATCTTTAAGTCATTCATGAATTTGTCTTCAGCTCATTTCTCCAGTGATCCAAAGACCCAAATTACTGAGGGTGGGTTCCAGGTATCAGAAATAATATAAAATAGAGTTAAACAACCTTTTTATTAAGAACAGAGACCAAAATGGCCAGTTTTGTTATTCAATGCATTTTTGCAAACTTTTATGAGTATGTCAGCCAATATTAGTTTCTTTGTTTTGCTTTCCCCATTTCGTTGCAGTTTGGTAAACCACTTCCAGGAAAAACAGGTTCTAAACCAATTCTGACTTAGTTAGAAGGTGTATTGGGATTCTCTTGGCAATGCTGTATTGATACATGCAATCAAATTGCTCTGTCCAGACTTGCCACTTTTTCTGGGGGTCTGTGTTGCTACTCGATGTCCAAATCTTTGGTCCCCAGAACTGATGCTTAAGTGACCATGTAGCTGCAAGCCATAGCACCTCTCCCTTCCTCGTTCCTCTGCCTGTCACTATTATTACACTAGCACTGCTGAGTGCCTGTGGGGGTTGTATTCTCTGTTACAAAATTATGTGTATCTCTTTGCCTATGCTTTTTAAAAAATATATAGCTGTTAACCTGGTCGAATACGCACAAATCTTCTTCTTTTTAAATAGTAGTTATTTCATATAGTTATTTGATGAATTCATGAATGAACTAATGAGAATGATCAGAAGGCACTAGGCACTGAAGCAGATTTCAACACTGAGGAGGCCATGATTCAATGACTTGAGCTGCTGATCAACCTTGCAGTGTGTGAATACTTGGGAGCCAGGCAGAAAGCGTTCTGATATGTGGGTATCTTCAATATAGCTACTCCTCACCAACTATAAGCATTGCATTACTTAAGCACTCTAGTCGCAAAATCATAATTGACAAGTTCAAAGTCTAGTGAATAAAGGGAATTCTGAGAAAAAATAATAAAACAGGTATTGTGCATGTGCATGTATGTGCACACACACACATACTCACACAGGTAGATGTAAATTCTAAAGGGCAGCCAGTCCCAGAACAAGCTAAATTCTTTGCCACTCTTGCTTGCTTTAGTATCACCCCTTTTCATTGTTCAAAAACAAGGAGCTGAGGTAGATTTTCAAAGAATGTAAGATAATCTATTATGCTAACTTTATGTAAGACAGATTGTATCCCTCCTTAACATCTCAAACCTTGATCCAACTGGATTACAATTTAATGGTTTTATTATTGTATTTTCACTTCCTCTGATGATGTTTTCACAAGCCCTATTTTCTCTTTCAGCAACTATATTTCAAGATAACAGACATTACAATAGGCCCTAGGAATACAGCAGTGAAAACATTCATCATCCTTATTTTCACAGAGTTTAAAAACTATAAAGACAGACAGAAGTAACCTGTAGTTAAGGAAATGTTTGGTTAAAGATTCATTTATCTCATTTCCAATCAAGCACCCCCATTAAAATTTTATGAACTCACCAATTAGAAAAAGAAAAGGAGATGGGTCATGAACAGATGAGAGACTTTAGCAAACTTGTGGAATGCATAAAAGAGGTAGAGGAGTGGTAACTGGTGAATTAGGTCAGAGGAATTCTCCAGCCGAAAATACAAGAAATAGTTATGGTCTTAACTCATCTGTGTTGCAGAATCTAGGTGATGCTTCGACTTGAAAAATGCTACATTAAGTTAAGGGCAGAGTTAGGCATGAGGCTAAGAGTAGGAGTGATAATAGAATGGGTATATGTGGAACAGTGAACTAACCCACACAAATATATCTTTCCAATTTCTAAGTGAAGCATGCTCAAAAGCAGGCTTCTATTCACAAAGCAAGAGAGTATGTCCCTAAAGAAGTTGAGCAGATCTAGAGAAAATAACTTATTTAAAGTTTCCCTAGCATAGGAAATTTAAATGTAGTGTACACTCTGCAGCTATGCCACCATTACTCTAAGGAAGTGTTTACCTGTCCACATATAAAGAGCTACCAATCAGCTTTTTTAACCAGCTTATATGTAAAAAAGAAAAACAACAACAAAAATAAAAAACAATAGACCAGAAGCCTGAAGAAAGTTTTCATTATGAAAGAGTGACCAAAATAAACTAACATAAAAATATAGTTAAAAAAAGAAAACAAAAACAAAATTCTTCCAATTGTTATCTTCAGAGATTTGTGAAGAAATTGCATCCGCAAAACAAGAATAAGAAGCTAAAAAATAAAAACAGAAAAATCAGAGTTCTTGCATACGCAATACATAATACTGCCAGTTTCACAGGTGGATTGAAAGATAAAGATGAAGGATTCTTCCTGAATATATAGCAAAAAAACAAACAAACAAAAAAACAAAGGGACTGAAGATCTGAGAAAATCGAAGCATAGAGAAACATTCCAGAAGGTTCTAACATGTGATTAATAGACTAGAATCTCTAGATAAAGAGCAGATAAAAATAGGGCCAAGATGGCAGAATAGATAAATGCTGTGCTTGCCTCCTTTCATGACCACATCAATTACAACTAAACTACTGAATAACCATCATTGAGAATCACCTGAAATCTAGCTGAACCAAAGCCCTACAACTAAGGACATACAGAAGAAGCCACGTTGAGACTGGTAGGAGGGGCAAAAATGCTGAATGGGTTGGTCCCATGCCCACATGTGACCATTAAAAATTGGGGGGGTATCTCGGCTGTGAAGGTCCCCCCCGAGGACTGAGGAGTCCCAGGCCCACAACAAGCTCCCCATCTCAGAGTTCAGAGCCAGCAAGAGAAGTACTCATAACTTCTGGCTATGAAAACCAATGGAAATTGTGGCTGAGTGAGAGGCCAGTGGCTGCAGTCCCACGTGCTTCTCTTAAAGGGACCACACATGGATTTACCAACAGACTCATTTGTTCTGAGCTCCAACACTGGGGCAGCTGCTTGAAATATGCCAGGGACACACGGGGAGGAACTGAATTGTCTGGCTTCAGGGTGAAGAAAAATAAGCCAACAAAAGGGTAGTTTATGGGGCCTCTGGGACAACTGCAACCATACCAACATTCTCATCATAGGGACACCAGAGAGAGAGAGAGAGAGAGAGAGAGAGAGAGAGAGAGAGAGAGAGAGAGAGAGAGAGAACTTGAAAATCTGTTTGAAGAAACAGTGATGGAAAAATTCCCTAACCTGGTGAAGGAAATAGACATACAACCCCAGTAAGCACAGAAAGTCCCAAACAAGATGAACCCAAACAGCTGACACCAAGACCCATCATAATTAAAATGCCAAAGCTAAAGGACAAAGAGAAAATCTTAAAATCAGCAAGAGAAAGGCAATTAGTTACCTACAAGGGAATTCCCATAAGACTGTCAGCAGATTTTTCAACAGAAACTTTACAGGCCAGAGGGATTGGCATAAAATATTCAAAGTGATAAAAAGCAAGAACCTACAACCAAGATTACTCTATCCAGCAAGGCTATCATTTAGAATCAAATGACAGATAAAGAACTTCCTAGACAAGAAAAAGCTAAAAGAATTCATCACCACCAAACCAGTATTCAAAGGAATTTTGGAGGAACTTCTTTAAGATGGGGGAAAAAAATATCAAAATTATAAATTAAAAAATGGCATTAGCTACATATCTATCAACAATTACTTTCGATGTAAATGGATTAAATGCTCCAATCAAAGGCAAGAAAGATCCTTGCATATGCTGCCTCCAAGAGACTCACTTCAGAACAAAAGTCACACACAGACTGAAAGTAAAGGGATGGAAAAATATACCTCATAAAAATAGAAATGGAAAAAAAAAAAAGTCTGGGCTAGCAATATTTACAGCAGACAAAATAGACTTTAAAATGAAGGTTATAACAAGGACCTATATAAATATCCACTTCTGGGTATGTATCCAAAGAAACCAAAAACACTACTTCCAAGGGAAGTGCATCCATATGTTTATTGCAGCATTATTTCCAACAACCAAGATATGGGAGCAACATGGGTGTCCATCAACGGATGAATGGATAAAGAACAAGTGGTACATATATGCAATGGAATATTACTCAGCCATAAAAACGAATGAAATCTTGCCATCTGCAACAACATGGGTGGACTTAGGGGGTATTATGCTGAGTAGAGTAAGTCAGGCAGAGAAAGAAAAATGCCATATGATTTCACTTGTATGTGGAATAAAAAGAACAAAACAGAAACAAACTCATAGATACATAGATACATTTTGATAGTTGACAGGTGGTAAGAGGGATTGGGAGGATGGGTGAAAAATGGGAAGGTATTAAGAAGTACAAATCGGTTGTTACAAAATAGTCATGTGGATATAAAGTACAGTATAAGGAATATAGTCAATAATATTGTAATAGCTACATATGGTGTCAGTACCCACTAGATTTATCAGGGTGATCACCTTGTAAAGTTATGTAAATGTCTAATCACTTTGTTGTTCACCTGAAACTAATATAACAAAGTACGATATGTAAAGTATAATTGAAAATTTTTTTAAATATTTTTTTAAAAAAGCAGATAAAAATAGAACAGAGAAATTGACAAACAGTTGAAGATAAATCTCCAGAGTTAAAAGATTCAAAGCCTCCAAACTGAGAGAGGCCACTGAATAACTAGAACAATGAATTCGAATAGACCACATCTGGATTCCTTAATTCTAATATTTTAGAGCACCAAATATATAGGAAAGGGTTTAAAACCTTTCAGAGAGAAAAAGTCAGGGCATGTACAAAGGAGAGAGAATCATAAGCATGAGGAGTATTCTTGTTTTCTTTTGTTCTTTGTTTTTATCAGCCACAGTGGATACTGGAAGATAATTAAACAATGTCATTGGAGTTCTGGGAGAAAATTATTTTTAGCCTAGAGCTCTATATACAAAAGTTGCATCAAATGGTACAATAGATTTAAAAATTTTCGGACGTGTGAGCACAGAAAAAAATCACCTTCCCAAACTGGCAGGTGAAGGTAAGCGTCAAGATACTAGCTGTGCTCAGGTTTAGAGAAGAACAAGTATAGATAGGAGCAGAAGGATGGAGGACAAGCATGTACTAGGAATGAAGATAATTAAAATGTCCAACCATATGGAATAGTTAAATAATCATGGTCCATCCATAGAGCCTGATCAAATAAATATCACACAAGACTATTTGTTGACATGTTCATTATGTATGTTAAATAACAAAAACAGAACACAAGCATTTTTCCAGTAATGTATACAAACATATGCCATATATATATAAATATAAATATAAATATAAATATAAATATAAATATAAATATAAATATATATATATATGTATATATATATATATATGCCTTTTCATGCGTAGAAAAATTCTGGAAGATTATGCATTAAAATTTAAACATGAATAGTGTTTTTCTCTGGAGTCATAAGTGTCTTTTTTTTTTTTAATATCTGAATCCCCCCCAAATAATGAATATATATTATTTTTGTGATGAAAATATAAAGAAGTATTTATTTGGTTGTTGTTGTTTGGTTTGTTTTTAAGTAATCTAAACATGCTGTCTCTACTTCCTTATTATTATTTTTTTGTTCATTTACTCCTAAACCTTCTGCTATCTAGCTTCTACCCCCAAGTTTTCATAAGTTATTCTTCACCAAGGTAACAAATGGCTCTTATGGCAAAGGCCATGGATGGCTTTTTCATTACTAAACTTTCCCATGCTATTTATTATTAATTATTTTCCTCTTCTTTAAATTCTCCCTTCCTTTGACTTTCTTGACGCCACATACCTCTAGCTTCCTGCCTACCTCTCAGTACCCTTCCCTGTGTCCTTTGTGGGCGTTCTTCCTTTGTCCCACCCTTTCCTTGCGAGTGTGCCCAGCATTCTGCCTTTGGCCTTTGGTTGCTGTCTCCATTCCTTTCCCATATAGTCCCATGAGTTCAATATTATCTCTATGCTGTTGACTCTGCCATCTATATTTCCAGTTCAGATTTCTCTTGGGGGGTCTGAGAAGCCTAATGTCCATCTGCCAACCAGACCTGTCCACTTGGGTCTATAAGACTGGGCTTATTATTTTCCTCCTTGCCTCCAAGCAGACCCAATTCTTCTGTATTTTCTATCTCAGTTCTACATACCATTTTACAAGCCAGAAATCTCCATCTTGATTTCTCCCCCCTGACTCATTTTACCTGAGGTCAGTCTAGGACTCCTTATATGCCTTAGATTGGCTCCTCCTCGCCATTTCTGCTACCACTGCTTTTGTATAGATCCTTTCATCACTTACATCTCCCCTTACAGTGATGTAGTGACTTCTAAATGATCTTCCAGCCTCCAGTGCTGTCCAACTCCTCTAAATCTACCCCCATAACACATACACTGTGGCTAGAGTGATCTTCCTAAAGTGCAAAACTGCCCTTCCATTCTCCTACTCATAATTATTCAAAGTTTACCAATTACCCTTAGTAAAATTCTTATCACATAAGACATTTTTGGTTGTTTGTTTAATCTTTCCTCTCCAGTCAAGACTCATATTTTCCATTGCCTCCTAGACTCTAGAGAGTTCTGTGAACACGTCTTCTCTCCCAGAAAATGCCTTCTTTCCCACATGCCTTGTTCACCTTGATCTTCTTACTCATTCTTCTGGAATCAGTCTGAGCACTTCCTCAAGGAAGTCTCCCAGAATCCCCCAACTCATAATTTTGTTTATTCATATTCCTTGTATTAAATTGTGTTAATGGAAGGAACCACATTTTTTTTCATTTTTATTAGATTGAACAGTATAAAATTCTTGTTTTTAGGTCATATATTAACAACTTCATGTGATTTAACTGGATATATCCCAACACTTAACATGATACCTAGCACTTAATGACTGTTAGATAATGTTTTGTTGAAATAAATAATAGATTTTACCAATATAGGGTGGGGAGAAATTATTCTTGACATCTGGGTTGGAGATTAATCAGCAAAGTTTAGGAATAATAATAATAAAAAAAAAAAAAAGCCTTCACTGTTATAGGATAAAATTTAGTATTTTAGATCAGAAGCTAAATTGTCATCTAAGTCAGCAAAGTATGTTAAATTAATGATTCTAGCTATACTATTGTTTTAAACTCTAACACAAAATCTCTCAAACCCAAGAAAGGAATCATTACTTGGAATATTAGAAACACTAAAAATCAAATGCAGTTAGGCTCTTAATATATAAATTACAGTGTGTGTGTTTTTGTTGTTGTTGTTTTTTACATGATCTGCATGAAGAGACTTTTTTCATATGGAAAAGAGAAATAGATGTTATTGAATATTCTGTGTTCTGGCTCCCTGTGGTTAACTTTCAGTTAACAGTATGTGGTAAAATCAAACACTTTTTCAGTCATTCTTGGCTTACATGGATGCTTAAAAGAAGGCTGCCTGCTGAATTGGAAATTAAAAAATTATTGATTGAATATAGTGAAATCAGTTGGACCTTTTAGTGTTTTATATCTGTTTGTTTCCTACTAGCTTTCAAATGGGTTGACTGATTTTGATCAAATTTGCTGCACTTCAATTTTAAGTATCAAGATCAAGGCCAATATTAGAAGAAATCTTCCAGTATGCAAAGTTTGTCTTCAGGACATTCCTAACCTTCAGGAGAGACTAGAACATTTCTTAAGCAAAATCACAAAGCAGATTCAATATGTCCCAGAAAACCTACATCTGTGTCTTCTCCATTTTCTCTCTGTATGGTCTCTTCCTTCCCTCATGGGATCAGATACATTTTTAATCAGAAATTGAAAGGTATTTCTCCTGACATAGGAAGTGTAGGCTTCAATGACAAGAGGAAGAGACACTAACAAAGGCAGGCAGGCTTTCCCACTACCCCTGAAAGCATTTCAAGTTTGATCTTGCCCTGTGGAACATAGTACTATATTAATTGTAGAAACATGGGAAATTAATTTAACCTCCCTGAGCTTCTATTTCATCATCTAAAAAAATGGATTAAAATACTACCTATCTCAAACAATTAAGGGTTTTATAAGAAAATGCATATATAGCTCATAGCAGAGTATCTGACATGTACTAAGTGCTTGATAACTGTCACCTATTGATATTATCCATCTGCCAACAGATCATGTCTAGCTTATCACTTCACATCAGAAGTAGAGGTTCCACACTTTAACTTCAGTGGTCCTGTGTACAGATCATGCAGGTATGTCCAATAGTAATTTCTTGAATAACCACACATATAAGATAATGTACAATCCATAAAATTGATATTGGTACAATCCACAGTTTTTACTAGGTTTGTGTGCATATATTTGTATGGGATGCATGTGTGTGTGTGTGTATGTGTGTGTGTGTGTGTGTGTGTGTACGTGTGTGTGGTTCTGTGGAATTTCAGCATATGTATAGATTTGTGTAATCACAGCAATCAAGATACAGACTGTTTCACCACCATACTCCATTGTGCTATCCCTTTCTAACCTCACCCGCTCTCCTCACTTCCCATACCTAAACTCAGGCAAGCACTAATCATACTCTATCTCTATATGTTTATTATTTCAAGGATGTTGTACAAATTGAATCACATAGTATGTAACCTTTTGAAATTGGCTTTTTATATTCAGCATAATTCCTTTGAGATACATCCAAGTTGTTATGAATATCAATGGTTTGTTCCTTTGTATTGTTAAATAGCATTGCATGATATAGGTAACACAGCTATTTTAACATTTGTTAGGAAATATGACTTGTTTTCAAGTTTTTGGCTATTAGAAATAAAGCTGCTATGAACATTTGTTTACAAGTTTTTATGTGAACGTAAGTTTTTATTTCTCTGGAATAAGTGTTGAAGAGTCCAATTATTGGGTCATAAAGTATATGCATATTTAGTTTTGTAAGAAACTGTCAAATTTTATTTCCCAAAATTGCTGTACAATTTTTTATTCTGACCAGAAATATATGAGTGATCCAGTTTCTCTGGATCTTCAGCAATATTTGGTGTTATCACTCTATTTTAGCCATTCTGATAAGTGTGTAGTGATCATTGCATTGTGATTTTATCTATTTGATGTCTGCAGAGCCTGAAGTGATATTCTCTGTTCATTCATGATATGGTAATTTGTGTCCTCTGTTTTTATTTGTCTGTCTTGCTAGCAGTTCAATTTTATTGATGTTTTTCAAAGAATTGGCAAGCTGTGTCCTGGACTTTCTCAATTTTTTCCCTGCTTCTAATTTCTGCTCTTATTTAATTATTTCCTTTCTTATGCTTAAGTTTATTTTTACCTCCTTTTTCTATTTCTTAATATAAGGCCTTGATTAGTTTATTTATTTGAGATGTTTCTTCTTTTCTAATGTAAGCATGTAATACTAAAAATTCCCTCTCAGGACTGGTTTAGCTATATCCTATAAATTTTGATATGTTATTGCTGCTGGTTTTGATTTTCATTCAGTTCAAGTATTTTTATTTCCTTTGGGACTCCTCTTTGACCCATTATACATATAGAAATGTGTTGTTTAGTTTCCAAGAGTTTAGAAATTTTCCTGTTATATTTCTGCTATTGATTTTATTTCTATTCCATTATGGTCAGAGAACACATTCTGAATGATTTCAATTCTTTTAGATTTGATGAAGTTTGTTTTATGGCCCAGGATATGGTCTATTATGGTAAATTTGTGTAGGTTCTTGAAAGAATGTGAATTTGGCTGTTGTTGTGTGGTGTGTTCTTTGAATGGCAATTAGATCCTGTTGGTTGATGGTGTTTTGAGTTCTTCTGTATCTTTACTAATTTTCTCTCTAGTTGTTTTATCAATTATTGAAAAGAGGTATTGACATCTCTAGCCATAGCTATAATTTTTTTTTCATTTCTATCATTTTTTTGGTTTGCTTCTCATATTTTGCAGCTCTGCTATATGGTGCATACACATTTAGGATTGCTATGACTTCTTGGTGGATTGAGTCCTTTATCATTATGTAATGATTATCTCTGTCCCTGCTAATTCTTTGTGCTCTGAAGTATACTTTATTTGCTATTAACTTAGCCATTTCTCCTTTATTTTGATTGATATTTGCATGGTATATATTTTTCTGTTCTTTCAACCTACTTATATTGTTCATATATTTTTCTATACTTTCAACATACTTATATTGTTATAGTTGACATGAGTTTCTTGTAGACAGCATATAATTGAATCATGTTTTTTAATCTGCTCTGTCAATCTCTGTCTTTTAATTGCCTCATTTATATAATTTCCATTGAATGTAATCATTCATATTTTAAAACAAGTCTAGCATTTTGTTTTTGTTTTCTATTTTTTTCTCTCTGTTTTTGATTTCTGTTTTATTTTTTCTGACTCCCTGAGGAGTACTTTGAACATTCTTCAGAATTTCATTTTGACTTATCTATAGTATTTGTGAATTTATTTATTTGTATAGATGTTTTAGTGATTTCTATAAGAATTAGATTATGTATACATAATTTATCACAGTCTATTAGTGTCGTAATTTTACCAATTCTAATAAAGTATAAAAACTTACTTCCCTTTATGTCTCTTAATCTTTCCCCATTTATATTTGCCTTAAATATTTTCTCCACATACATTATGTACATACAATGTTATAATTTTTGCCTGAATCATAAAATTTAATTTAGAAAACTCCAGGGAGAAAGAAAAGTCTATTGGATTTTTCTCTTTTTTATTTTTTCCTTTGTTCCAAGAGTCCTTCTTTCATCATTTCCTTTCTGTTCAGGAAAATGTCATTTGGCCATTCTTTTAAGTTAGGTCTTGCTGGCAACAAATTCTCTTAGTTTTTATTCAATTGAGAGTGTCTTGATTTCCCCTTAATTCCTGAAAGTTATTTCACTGGATATGGAATTCTACGTTGACATTTCTTTCTTTTAGCAGTTGAATAAATACCGTCTCCCTTCCTTCAGGCCTCATGGTTTCTGATAAATAATTCCCTGTCATTCAGATTGTTTTTTGCCCATAAAGAATTCACTACTTCACTCTTGATTTTTTTTCTTTGTCTTTAGTGTTCAGAAATTTGATTACGATTTGTCTTGGCATAGATTTCATTGAGTTTATCCTGTTTGGCATTATCTAAACTTCTTGAATATGTAGGTTTATGTCCTTTGCCAAATTTAAGAAAATTGCATCCATTATTTATTTGAATACTTTCAAATCCCACTGTATTTCTTCTCTCCTTCTGGGACTCTAATAGCACAAAGATTTTATCTTTTGTTATAATTTCCACAGATCTCTGAGGTTCTATTCATTCTTTTTTTCAGTCCTTTTTTTTCTCTGTTTTACCAATTGGTAACCTCTATTGTTCTGTATCAATTATTCTGTGCTCTGTATTCAAATTCATTCCTCTGTCATCTTTTTTCTGCTGTTAAACCCATCCACTTTTTAAAAATTTGGTTATTATATCTTTCAATTCTAAAATTTCTATTTGGTTCTTTTTTATGTCTTGTAACTTTTTTGCAGTCTTTCTTTGCTGAGATTTTCTGTCTTTTCAATTGTTTCAAACTTATTGAAACATTTTTATGATGGCTGCTTTAAAATCCTTTTCAGATAATTCCAACATCTGTTTAATCTTGGTTTTGTCATATGTGGATTATCTTTTCTCATTTAAGGTGAGAATTTTCTGTGTCTTGGTATAACAAGTGATTTTCTATTGTATCTGAATATTTTGGTTACTGTGTTATGAGATGCTGAATCTTATTTAAATAACCTGTGTTAGCAGACCTCCTCTGACATCATGCCAATGGGAAATGGGTAGCACTACCCATTACTGCTAAATGGGAATGAAGGTCTATGTTTCCCAACTAATCTCAGTTGATACCCCAGGGAAGAATGCCTGTTGCTACTGGGTGGGTGTGGTAGTTCAGACTTGGAGAAAGAGGGTCTCATTGCTTCTCTTGATATGGCCTCCACTGATACCATGAGGATGGGTGAGATGGGGGCCTGTTACCTTTGGGAAGGGATAAAAATTCTAGCTTCCCACTTCGCCTTCACGATTTCACCCCAGTGTTGAAGGGGGAAACTTATTACAGCCTCACAAGGGTGGAAATTTGGGCCCTTCACTTTGCCTTTGCTATCAGGATGGAGTACAGTCACAATATTGTCCATAGTGTTTGGTTGGAGTAGGGAGGGAGGTTATTGCCTAAAAGTTTTCTATCTTGCTAGGCTACCCCTTTTCTTATCCTGTGACTTGTGAAAAGACTTTTTTTTTCTGCACCCATTGGGGTTTCTGAGCCCTTTCTTCCCCAACACACAGAGATGTGAGGCAAAAAAAAACGAAACCCAGGGAATTCACCACAGTGTCCTTTCTCAGGCCCCAAGGTACCTAGCTGGTTCGCGTCCTTCTCTTCAGCTTTCAAATTCTTCCAATGTTTGTTCAATATATAATCCAGGGTTTTAAACTTTATTTAGCAGGAGTAATAAGGAGAAGTGCATTTACTCCATCTTGTCCCCAGAACTGGGCTGAGTTTCTTTCCATATGGCTTTATATTGCATTTCTCTAATGGCTAATTATGTGGCACATCTTTTTATGTGTTTATTTGCCATTTGTGTATCCTCTTTGGTGAAATGTCTGCATATATATATATATATATATATGTGTGTGTGTGTATATATATATATATGTGTGTGTATATATATATATGTGTGTATATATATATGTGTATATATATATGTGTGTGTATATATATATGTGTGTGTGTATATATATATATATATATGTGTGTGTGTGTATATATATATATATATATATATACACACACATATAAAACATTTAAAAATAAAATCCTGTTTTAGAAAACAATTAAATAATAAAAACCATCAAACAATACAATACCATAACTGACAAGATAAATACATTAAAAAATTGTACATATAAAGGATAAAGTAACATGAATTTAACCATTGGATAGAAAGTTTCGAAATGTACAAGTGGGAACTAAAATTTAGTGAAGTGACAAAAATGGCTTCATAAGAGGGAGGTATCAGAAAATACAGAGACGTGCTCTATTTTTTCTAAAAAATAATCTATGAATTTGAATTTATAAATATGGTTAGAATTAAAAATAATTAATAAGAATTAAGAATTAAGCCAATTTTCTTTAAATCAAATTATCATCATGGTGGAGGCAAATGAAAACTTTGAAATTGTAACTGAAAAAATATTCTTCTTAAAATACTGATGATTATTATAGTCTTGAATCTTCTCAAAAATACTGCATTAATTTTTTTTTCTGAAACAAAGGTAATAAAACTTTCTTCAAACTGCTTCTTAAAGTACATAGCCAACTTCTAATATGATTTTGCTGACTGTGGAGTCCAAGGGTCATCGCCATCATTGTTGACTTTTTTCTTTCAACCAACACCACTATGTCAGAAGCAATTCATAAAGAAGAAATCTTCAAAGACGGTACAAAATGGTACAACACATAAAAGAATGTGAAAGTGTGATGGCTAATTTTATATATCAACTTGACTTGGCCACATGGTGCTCAGATATCTGGTTAAACATTTTTTCTGAGTGTGTCTGTGAAGGTGTTTCCAGATAAGATTAACATTTGGATTGGAAAGCTGAATAAAGCAGATTGCCCTCTCCAATGTGGGTGGGCATTTTCCAATTTGTTGAGAGGACCTGAATAAAACAAAAATGTGAAGGAAGGGAGAATTCTCTCTGTGTGTATTGGACTGCTGGAGCTGAGACATCTCCTGGGACTAAAATTTATACCATTGGCTTGCCTGGAAATCAGGCCTTAAAATTTGGTCTAGAACTTATGCCGTGGTTATCCTGGTTCTCAGGCCTTCAGACTCAGACTGCACCTATACCACCAGCTTTTCTGGATCACTAGCTTGTGACAGCAGATTGTGGGACTTCTCAGCCTCCATATAGCATAGCTAATTCATTATAATATCTCTCTCTCTCTCTCTCTCTCTCTCTCTCTCTCTCTCTCTCTCACCCCCCCTCCCTTCTCCCTCCCTCCTTCCCTTTCTCACTACTGAGGTTGACTATCTCTGGCGAGAAATGTTCACCCTCCCCAGAATAAGAAGTGGAAACCTTCCATATCTAATTGACTATTTTAGTCCCAAGAGACTTCCTAGCTCAAGGTTGAGCAGAGAGACTCATGCTGAAGCAGTTGTCAGAGGTTGCAAAAAATAACTTTTCTGCCACCTTTTTAGTTCTTCTGGCTATCCTAATCAAATTATCACAAGACAGATTAACAGGAAAAAATGAATATTTATTACATATGTACATATTACGTCTGGGAGTTCCATAAAAATATGAGACCAGAAGACATATTGGGAAGTTGAAGTTTATATGCCATTCTGGACTAAGGAAAAGAAAGCAGAGGTCTGGGATTTCAAGGAGGAAGTAAGGAATTCATAGGGTGATGAGAAAAGAAATTGTGGTCAACAAGTTCTCACTGAGCCACCCAGAAACAATGTGACACAGAAGGGAGTCCCACAAACAGAGTTTTCTAGATTTCACCCTGTCTGCACACTTAATTCATATATGCTAAAATGAATAACTAAAGTGAGTATGTCCCTTTCTTTAAGCAGGTTTTCTATCTAAATTCCTTTAAGAAGGTAAGAAGGAGTGTCAAATTTTCTTTCTGAGTCTTTTGTTTCTTAATAACCAGCTTAAAGTCAATATCCAAAGAGTCATATTTGAGGGTGGCAAGTTCTGATCCCCCTCGCAGTGAAAAACAAAATCCATGTTCAATTTATAGCAGGTAATAAGTTACTTTTATCTTTGACTGGACTGTGTCTTACACACATTATCCTGGTGAATTTAATCAAAGACTTTATTTTAAGGCAAAACTCTGAATGTGAACAAGTTGTCCTGGCAATAGGCTTTTATCTCCCTAGGAACTGGTTAACAAAAGCATCCTGTGAGTGCTCATGCATGCTGAAAACTGAGCGAGCTGATGTGTAATTAGAAGGCTGTGACTATGATTAATAGCAGCCAGAAAATATTTATGAAGAAGAATCTAGACTTCCCACATACTTTTCCTTGCACTTCTTTTTAGCCCCTTGAAAAAGTTATAAAGTCAATTATAAAGCGGAAGCTATTAGTAACCAGGATATTTGAGAGAACATTCTGAAATATGACTTCTCAGAGAAATTGATTGCTAAAAGCCTTTAAGTTCAGTACATTTCAGATAAGATTCTTAAAACCAAAGCTTGTCTTCCACTTTATATATATGAGATCTTACAATCACTTCACTCACCTAAGCAGTCATACTGCACAAGAACCAGACAAACTTTGGACTCAAAATATAGCCCTCTTGGAAGGAAGCCTTGAAAAGCTATGCTGAGAAAGCTGTCTCCTGGCTTAAGAGCTTTTCAGCTCCTGGAATGATATCCTATTATTTCATTTTGTGCCTCACTGAGTATTTCTCACTTATTCAGTTCTGTTAATTCCCAAGAAGCATTTTACTTTCTCTTCCTCCTTTGGTTTTTCTTCTCTTGTCAGAAAGAAACATCACTCCCACAGTTGTTTTCGTCTTTTTTGCTAGAGTAGAGTTCTAAAATTATTTCATCATGCCAGGTGGTGAGGTCTTTTCACACGCTAATGAAAATCTATTGAAAGAACTTAAGCCACTGTCACAAAACATACAGTTTACAGACTCCTTCCTCATTTGTAAAGTTAACTTTATTCTTATGATGCACCTTTCAAAAAACTGTTCCAAGCTGAGCATAGCTACAAAGAGGCAAATCATGTTTGTATAGCTCAATGCAATGGCACAGAAAACTGCAGAAGTTTTCCAAATGCTAAAATATCTATACATATTTAGAGAAATACAAGTATGCATTGCAAATGTCAAAGAAAATTTGTTTACACAGAAGAAACATGGCCACTAACTAGATTAAAATTAGGAGAAGAGTAATCATATGAACAAATTACATGAAAGAAACGTTTACTCTTTCTCCTTAAATGGAATTTAGCAATTACTTTTTCAGATTCTCCCTTTGAAGAATCTCACAGAAATTCAGAATGGGAGGGCTTAAATAGCCCCCAGATATGACCACATCCCTGGAAAAGGATCTTTCAGCCTATTCCTAACCACCTCTAGTAATGGAAAACACCATTTCCAAAGATCGCCTTTTTCCTTGGATTTCTGGCTTTCCTGGAGTAACTCGGTGTCTTTAAATATAAACATGTCAAATAACTACTGCCTCCTCCCAGGAAGCTGCCTCCTCCTCATCATCCATAATCATTCCTCACAGGGAGCCAATATTTTTATCCCTAAAACTTGGACCCATTGGTTCTCGCTTTGCCTTCTTATACCATACAGAAGAAATCTAATTCATCTTCTGTATAAAAACACTATACTCAAAGACCACCCACCATGTGCCCTCCCTCTAGTCTTCATTCCTATAAATTAAACATCCCATTCTCCTACAACCATGGGATATGATTTCTAGACCACTAGCTATTCCAAACGCCTCCCTCTGGATACCCTTCAGGAATCTCCTTATTCTTGAACCAACAATTCCTAGTGAGGTCTAATCAGCACACAATCCAGCAGTACCACTTAGAAACTTTCTATAAACCTAGCCTAAACCACAGAAGCTTTCTTTGCGAACACATCTGCTCTTTATTCATTGGGTTGACAGTTGGCTAAACCAAATATTTTCTATCCTAGAATTGTACAATTTGACTTCTGAACCCAAACATATAACTTTGCATTCAGACCTCTTACATTTCTTTATATTTACCTGAATATTTTAGCCTTTAAAGTTGTTTTTGATTGCTGCTTCTTTATCCAACATGTTAATTATTTTTCCTAATTTTTATTCTCTGAATTTGATTCATATGCCATTGGTATATTTGTCTAAGTCCATTTATTTAAACTGTTGAATAAAACAGGAAGAAACACAGAGTCTTTTGTTATATCCCCTACAGAAGTACACCCAGATTGACATCAATCCAATAACCTTTCCCATTCTCTTTTGGGAATAACCACTGTGGCCCAAATACTGCAGCCTGACCGTCAGAAATAATCACTCTTCTCTACTGTTTCTTTTAAATGTTGGATGAAATAGGAAACTCTATCAACACTATCAATTTTTTTACAGACACACAATCACTTCTTCTCCCAAGTACTCAAAGCCGTATATAGTGGTGGACATAACTGAGATTGTTATTAATTATGAGTAGCAGAATCCTTTTTTGTGTCCCAGGGTCCTTTGCATAGCGTATTCTGTATGTATATCATCCCAGCTGCCCTATTCCCTTTACAAAAAAAAAAACCAACAAATGCTATATGTGCTTGACCTTAAACCAAATTCTGTGTGGTCTACAAGGGCAGAGTTAGAATCAATGACTCCAAGTTTTAGGGAAAAAGATATTGGCTCACTATGAGGAATGAGTATAGATAATATGGAAGCAATTTCCTGGGTGGGGGCAATGGTTATTGGACGTGTTCATACTTAAACTTACCGTATTATTCCAGTGAAAGGAGACAAGATTCAGTCTCATTGCATTACCTCCCTGCATTGTATCATGCTCAGCATCTACTCATGTCCAAGAAAATGAGCAGATGTCCTCATCCCAACCACCATCCTTCTACCATAGTATCTAGTCCAACTCCTTCAACACCAGGAACTCTCTCGTCCCCCAGACTTTTCTTTATCGCACCCATACCCAAACTGAGAGCATACATCCCATGTTGGAAATTCTCTTAATAGATGACTATATTACTGAGTTAACCGTATATATGCATTTGAGTTAGGTGTTAATGTTGACAATAATTAAAATAACACACCAATTAATATTTGCATTTACTTCTTTGATTATATATTGTGGGTTCTTAACTTCTGTGTCAAAAAATCAACTGTATTCTTCCACTGACTTGCAAACCAGCCCTTAAACCATGACTATCCTTAACCACTGTGTAGGCACTCATCCAAAGCAGACTGATTGCTATCTTTGCTTTCATTTTATGCATTAATGATCAGCACTGTTAACCTTCCCTAGTTCAAATTAAAGAGATGATTTTATTTCAAAACCTGCCTAGTGAATAAAGAGGTTTTTCTCCAAAGTTCAGTTTTCTATATATTTAAAACATCCTAAATAAGAACAAAATGTCAGAAAGATTTCAAGAGCAATACCCAAAAGGGAATTATCCACAAAGACAATAAAATAATACCAGTATTACCAAACATTGTAGAAATTGGCCTTGGATGTCAGCTTTCATTACAAAAGATCTCAAACACCACCCCTGAAGCTGCATCCCATCCTCACATTAAAATGTAATCAAGTTTTTTAAACTGTCATAACAACATCTGTTCCCAAAAAACAATTTACCAGATCTTGAGTGTTTTATGATACTTTTCACCCAATTTAATTGACATTAAAGTAGTTCATATGTATATAACCATAAGTGTATATTTTGGATTGTTTAAAAGAAATTTCAGTCAAAACTTTATTAGTTTCTTATCTCTGGCGATCCTAGCAAGCTTACCAATAAAAGGACTTGTTTTCAAAGGTTTGCATCAAGAGGTTTATAAAAATAAAAATAAAAAGTATATTTATTTTAAATATATAGATATATAAAATATATATAACATATATTATATAGATAGATAGATAGATAGATAGATAGATAGATAGATAGATAGATAGATAGATAGATAGATAACTGTACAGCTCACAGACCTATAAGGATTTAGAAGGGATTTTGAAAAGTCCTCTTAAACATTTAACTCTACAGGTTTAAGCCAAAGCTAACTTCAGAAATATGAGTAGCCATTTGTTTTCTTATGGAGGAAAGATTTCATAACCAAGAGCATCCACAGTGTGCTATCATTCCTGTTATTTAAGATAACATCCTTGTCAGTGAGATCATAAAACCCTTACTTTCTGAAACACCGTTTTGCGGCTGTCCTAGCGTCCCAGTGCGGGAAACAGCAGCTCCTTTTATGCATAATGTACTCATAAGCTCTTCTCAGGTTATTGTGAACTGTTTTTCTTTCAAGCTCAAATTCAGTAGAGATCCCAGAAAAAGATAGAGAAGAAATTTTTACAACTTTTATCTCCCAAAAAGTGTGTTTGTGGAGACTCAGTACATCTCAGAATAACCATTGAATGTGTTTTACAGTGATAGCAGTGACTTACTCTCACAGTCTTTCCAGGTTGGTTGGTTATTATCCCCATTTTGTGGGAGGATGGCAGGGAATAATAGCAAGGATTATAGAATCAGATTGTGTAGGTTCAAGCTATTAACTATTTATTATATTGGTTAATTTGGCGAGTCAATAAACTTTTGTAGTTTCTGTTTCCTCATTCATAAAATGAGGATGGTAATAAGGTTGATGTGAAGAATTAACACCAAGATGTAGGAGGCTTAGCTAGTCCTGAGCATGTGTAAGCACTTCAGAAAGTTAAGTTTCTCCTTCTTCATCATTATCATTATCAGTATTATCATCATAATCATCATCTTCATAGTTTAATTAAATAACTTACTCTGCACAGAGTAAGGGTTTAAGTTAGACCATCAAACTCTAAATCCCAGGATTTGCCCCACACCCTGCTGCTGTCTCCATTACATATAACCTTGGACTATATAAACAAAGGACAGAAGATAGAATAAATCAAACATCACTGAGGAACTAGTAAGTGAAAAGCACCACTTATCAAGGACTAGTATGCTCTATTTAAGTAATTCTAGTATAAATGTTGCCAAATCAGCATTTCATCAACCAGATAGGAGGAGAACATAAAATCCCCAATTAGGTGACCTCGTATCTGACCTTCACAGACAATAACCTGTGCATCAGACAGGACTGGTAACACAGGTTCGGAGAAGATAAATGTTTGCTCAGATCACAGAGCTACAAAATATGAAACTGGGACCCAAATTCAGGTGTCAGGCTTCCAAGTTTGGAACTTTTATAACTGCTTATTATTCCCATTTCTTACCATAAATTATTTGCTTGAAGCCTCGCTTTTATTGTTGTTCACATAGTGGGTTAAGCTTGCTCAGTAAAATGGGTTTATTACTTTTCTCAGAAAGCCAGCCTACATGTAGAACACTATTGATTGAAAATCATGTCCCCATTCCAAATGAAAGGGAGGCTTTTGATTTCTATGTTACTCACGAGTTTTTAGCAGATCCTAAATAAACTCTATTAACATGGGCCTTACTGTTGATCACAGTGGATTTGGATGATTATTTACCACATATGCAGCCCCAGCATCATTTCCGTCAGTATCTCATATTAGCAGTCTTGGCCCTGATTGTGAATTTCCTAAATAGTAACCACTTGGTTACATGCCTGTCAGTATAGTTGAGTCTAAACTATGCTGATCAATCTTTTTGCTTCTCTGCTTTTAGCAATCTGTGTTTACAATACAGCCACCCTCGGGAATTTTTTATTACCAGAGATTTGTCTATATAAAGATTTTGTAAACCTAGTAAAGATGGATTTTGGTACAAAATCAGATTATCTTAGAGACATGTGTAAGAACGTTCACAAGTGCATTTATTAATTGTCAATGTACTTAAAAACCAGAGTGAGGGGGAAAGCATCTGTGGTGAGATGAACATACGTAGCAAGTTTGTTCACTGCTTGCTTGAGACTATTGATCTGTCAATATCTATGTTGGGTAATTACTCAACTTGTAAGTGTTAAATCTGAGAGATCTGCTAAGAGAATTACAGTAAAACAGAATAAGTTAGTACCAATAATAGAAACTATTAAAATGTATGGAGAAAGATGTTCCCAGCTCAGTTTTATAGTTACTCTTATTCAACCATGGAAGAAATCATGGATATAAACTGTTTTAGTCAACATTTAAGAATTTGCGACAAGGGCATAAGGGAGAGATGATGTTCTCATTCCTTATGAAAAATGCTTCCTGATGAATTTTGATGCTCATCTCCAAATATTCCGTACACTGTAGTCAGTCTTGCAAAGGGAAAAAAAAAGGCCGTAAGTGCATTAGAAGCAGAATGAATAACACATGAAAGCAAATTAACGAGATACTGGGGCTTTGGGGAGGAGGAAAAGTAGATGTGCGTTTACTTAATTTCAACATTACTTAACCTAGTGCTGATATTATAACTTATATAAGGAATGTGTCTCCTCTGAAAGTCTGAATTTGGACTATAAGCTACCCAGGAGTTTTGTTTTCAAACACAGACATAAACATACTCCATACAACCCCATTTCCCCAAAGCATTATTACGTAAAGTGTCACTTTATGTCTAGATATTTTTAGAAAAAGTACATCTTTTGCCAACACTGTATGGAGTGATTACTTAGTTGCTTTGAATCTTTATGTGTTCACTCAAAAGGTTGCTCTTGTGCAAATGTATTGTAATAATCCTAATAGAATGTGTGGCTACTTTTCAAGACATGCTATTAAACAGATTACTCATTAAAATCTTTATTGGCTCTTTCCTCTTCACAAGTGGGAGGCAGTTGGAAGTATATCACCACCAGATGGAGTGGGAAATGTATGCTCAAGCTGGGTAGTGCTTCTCTGACATCAGGGAGAGAAAAGTTTCCAGAAAACTCTAAAAGTGGAGAAAAGTCCCCACTCTACTTGATTTGTCTTTTTGGTACTTATAGAGGACAGCGTATGTAACCAACGTTTCCCAGGTTACTGCCCCTAAGCAAGGGGTGACAGTCATGCCACACCAGTCGTACCATCCCTCCCTCACGTGTAAAGTCTCATGGTTACTCACAATAGTACCTTACCTTTTGTTGCCCCTGCTAACCTTCCTTGTCACAATCATACACTGGGAAGCCTCCCACAACTGCTCCCAGCCTTGGGGCTTCTTTCCTCTCTAGTAGCACTGTTTCTGACTCTTACAGTTACTAAGAGTGTGTTGCTGCGAGAGCCATCATATGTCCCTAGCCCAGGGCTCTGCCACTCCCCTGTGACTTCCCCATCTCCACATATCACACTGCTGACACCTGGCAACCTGGCAGCTGAGCTGTCTTCCTCAGGTAACTGTCAGGGCCACTGCTCTGAGGTAAAGCATGGGCTTTGCCCTGAGGCTGCCTCACGGAAACTCTATTTCTCCTTGGTATTGCTCCAAAGTGAATTTGGATCCTTCAGAGATTCACACATTGTTCTCTCCACCCTCCACATTTCCAAGGTTGTATCTTCTGTCTAGTCACAGGAACTAAGAGGAACCCTCCTTCCACATCACCCTTAACATTTGAAGTGGCTGGTTCTCCTCTTGCTTCTACTCAGGGATTAATTTCCAGTATCTTATGATTTCTTCCAGCAGTTTATCAGCATCATAATTCTAATTGTTCTTTATGTTTTTCTTATGGATTTACTTCTTTCACTGGAAACCTAAATTAGAGATGTAAAGAAAAGAAAAGTTGATTCAACCCTCCAGGTATATAATATTAGCAAATAAACGAAAAGGAGTAAGAAATGGGAATGAGGTAGTCATCATGTTTTCTTTAGAGTTGACAACTAAGATTCCACAGACAAGCACAGAAGTGCTCACTCATATCTGTTTGGGCCCCAGAACCCATGTCGGTCTTCCCTCTACTCCTGTGTTCTACTGCATGACTCAGATGTCCTCCAGAACCGTATTATTGAACATCCCCCTCTGTATTCTAACTGTGAAGCGACTATTTCTCTTGATCTGGCAGAAGTCTCCAACTGGCATCCTGTGAGTGACTAAGTGTTGCTTAATAATCTGAATTTTAATGCCAATAGATAGAAGATTTTGTCAGGTTTAATAAGTCTTCACCATTCCCTACTGCAGTAGGTTTTGCTGGCTTTCCTTATTTGCACGATCCAAGTTCTGGGCCACTATGGACTATGTCCTATGACAATCTCAATTGCCTTTTTCACTGGTGAATCACTAGTATGTTAGCACAGCGCCTGGTACACAAGACGTATTACTGAATGCATAAATGAATGAATACAAATTTTGTTTGAAAAAAATGTATCTGTAGGTGAAGAAGGATTTGTAAACGTAATAAACTATACTGTCGTAATGAACTATATTAAGATCTGATTACACAGTAATGCACACCTCAGATTGTCATAATTCCTCCAACACCAATACATTCCTGAGTCACGCTTCATTTCTGAAACTTGATCAGTCCCTAAATGTCATCATGTTCCCCCATCCTGGCTCTGTTAGGTATCACTTATCTCTGCTTCCTCAGTACCCTGTTCTTAAGGCTTATAGCAAAGGTATATAATACATTTACCTATTTCCTTACCTGAATCCTTCACTAGTCTGTATCCTACCTGAGGGCAGGGTATTCTACTTGTGTCCTATTCAGAGATATATCTGTAGCACCCAGAAAAATGCCTAACTGCCTAACACCTAGTGGTCTCTCCATTAATATCTATTGAATGACTAAACGCATGCTTGATTGACTCAAAGTCTTTCAGAGTTTTAGTCCCCATTTTATTTTCTTGACTTTTATACATTATATTGAGAGAGATCAGTCAAAAGTGCATCCAAATAAAAATATTTGAGTAAAAAGATGTCTATTTTTCTAGTAGTTTGAAATTCTTAAATATTTCCTCTAAAACATGAGAGATGAAGTCAAGCATGTATGCGTGTGTGTGGAAAGGGAGGAGGGGCAGGAGGGAGAACTGGCTTGAGCAGGGGAATTGAACTTGCAGTTTCTAGACTATAGGTTGTCTCTCAGGAGTAACATCTCAGTTTCTAATCTGTGAGAGGTGAGGTTCTGTCAAGTGAGAGACAGAACAGAGAAACCTTTCCTTTAATGACATCCTGTGTCAGGAAGCTTCTCATAGGACAAGACCTGGATAGGATAGTTCTCTTACTCTGAGAAGTCCTTCACAGCTTTTAGCTATATACTCGTATGTTCTCCTTAGAGGAACTTCGTACTCCTTAGGGAACTTAACAAAGCAATACTGCAATAAGGATTTTTTTTAACTCTAACAGATTTTTTCCTACTATATCAACTTTTTATTTTGTCTATTTTGTTAGAATCCCAGATGTCCTTTTGAGCTTAAAGACCATCTTTAGGAAAAGGCTGACATTCCCATGCCTAAAACCCTAAAAGTCCTGCTGCTCATAACTCAGCCAAACCATAGTCTAAAGTTTTTCCCAAAAGATATATTGGGGCAGACACAATGACAGCTCAAGATAGCTGCCGAAACAGTGTCATCATGTTATCCTTAGGTCCAGTGAGGTACTAAGTAAGAAAAGCTGGACAGTAGATTGCAGTCTCTAGTACGACCATGTTATGGAAGAAGAAAGAGAATGGATTGACAAGAAGGTAGAAACAAAGGAGAAATTTTCAATATACTAAGTGAAATAGGATATAAATAAAAGCTGAGGCTATAGAAATGGAGAGACATTGATGAGACATCTGGATATGGAACTAAATTGATTTCAGAAACAACTACCAAATTCAGGTCTTTGTTATATCTGTCTCCCCAGTACCAGCTTATGAACCTGGAGATCAACATGGCTCAACCTCAGAGCAACCTTTTTGTCAAAGAAAGATCAAAACAGCCAGCAAAAATTTTATTTAATTTGAATTTTTATTCAAAGTCTTCAATCACATTTTTCTAAATCTGTGAAGAAGATCCAGATATATAGATTTAAAATTTCATATTTAGATCCCACATGTCTCCTGCCCCCTTCCCTCACACCCTGTGGCACTGCTCCAATAATTCTCTCCAAATTCTCCCCAATCCCTATCCTTCACCTCTTTTTTTCCAGCCCTGACCCTCTAATTATTTGAAAAGATCAAATTCCAGATATCTACAGGGAGCCTTTTACAGCTGGTCCTTATGTCCTTTTGATAATGTTTCCATTATGTTTTGATACCTTTTTACTTTCTGCTGAAATAAGATGTTCCAAGATCATCTAGTACTTTTCCGTGTCCCAGTCCTAAAGTCAGCCTTTTCTCCAAGAAGCCCTGGTTCCTTTAGAAAGAATGATATTTATAAACCAATGTCAGAACACTAAATATACTTATTGATACTGGTGTGTCATTGCTTCTAAGGCTTCTCAACAACAGAGCTTTAAAGTGTGTGTGTGTGTGTGTGTGTGTGTGTGTGTGTGTGTGTGTAAAATGATTCACTGTAATTACTCAATTCAATACCACTGGGTATCACACAGCATTTTCCCTTATTTATAAATCCCTTCTCTAATAATGTTAAATTTGGTTCTCATTATTTATCCTCAAAATATTTACTCATTTGCACCAGCATAGACTACAAGAAAGTAGCTTCAGAATTGTTAACCCATAATAAAACTATTAATAAAAACTTTTATCTAAAAATGCAGTGTTTTGCCTTCATTTTTTTAAAAATATTTTTGTTGGCTATAGAAATATATGTTGACCACTTTTTCTTACAGATATTTAAGAAATTGTCTCATTTTTATTGATCTGAATTATTGGCTGACTTATTGGCTGAATCATTTCTGAGAGGTCTATTGTTATATGAATCCTCTGTTCCACTGTGTGCTGTTGTTTCTGATTGCTTTTAAGATTTTCCTTTTATCTTTGGTTTTCACTCATTTAATAGTGATGTTCATAGGTGTAATTTTCTTTGTAATTATAATGCTTTGGATTCATTGAGATGTTAAATGTAAAAATTTATATTTTCAAAAAACGTGAGATATTTTTAGCCCTTTTTTTTTTTCCAAATAATTTTTTGCTTCATTATCTCCTTCTTTTTTCAGGACTCTAACTGTACATATATTAAGACAACATGATATTTTTCTATAGGTCACTTTCCCCCTATAATTTCCTCTCGATTTTTCAGATTATCATTTCTGTTGCTCCAACTTCAAATTTACTAACCCTCTGCCATCTCCAATTTGTTAAGACCATGAGTAAAATTTTTTAAGATATTGAAATTTTCAGTTGATAAATTTCCATTTAATTCTTTTTTTCCCACATCCCTGTAGAGATTCCATAACTGCTCCTTCATTATGACTCTATTTTTCCTTTCAGTTCTTGAATATGTTTAATATAAATTATTTAAAGTCCTCACCTAATAATTCTAACATTTCATATTAGATTCTGTTCCTATTGACTTCTTTCTCTCTTCACTATAAGCACATTTTCCTATTTCTTTCCAAATTTACTAATTTTAAATTTTATACTAAACTTTGTGGACAACCTGTTGTACAGACTGAATTCTATCATTTGTTTCTGAAGACTGTTGATTTTTGTTTTAAGAGAGAGTTCATTTGGCTGGACACAAGCTACAAGCTCTGTTTTCCTTGCATTCGGCAGCAGCTGAAATTGAAGCTCAGTTCTCTCAAATGTCTAGCTCTATCTCTTTAGTTTCCTTGTGATTTCTCTAAGGCTTGCATAATTCAGGGATCAACTAAGGATATCATTTTTTGTTGTTGTTCTTTTAGATTTTTAGGACTTCCACTCTGTAGATCCCTTCTTTTCATCATGTTTCACTAACTTTCCAGTCATTATGGCAGTATGTAACATCATCCGCTGACTCTAGTCAACAAGACAGTGGTTTTCTGCTTCAGTTATAACTCTCTATCACTATAGACTGGGAAACAAAATCCATATAAATGGGAATTTCTCCCAGTTTTTTTTCAAAGATGATTCTCCTCAAATTTCTGCCTGCTTTTATCCTACTTCCATGCCTTCAAATATTGTTTATTTAAGTAGTATTTTGTACAGGGCTTATAATTGTGATCTGCAGTAGGGTCAGCCCAAATCAAGATAATCCATCATTGCCAGAATCGGTACCTCTGCCTGTTCATCTTTGATAATCTCTTGAGGACACTTTTCTCTTTTATTTCCTTAAACATATTAAACAAACTCATTTTATATTTAGCATCTGATCATTCTGATTTTTAAATATTTTATGGGTCCATTATATGCCCTTTCTCATGTTAGCTAATGTTCTTTATTTGTGATTTTTTTTCAGATCATGGGTTTATATTTGTTGGTACTTTTTTATACTTTGAGATATGCATTTAATGTTCTTCTTTCCTGGAAAGTATCATTCCTTTTGTTTCACTTTCAGTTTCTGGTTTGTTTGTTTTTGTTAGCCATGAAAAAGGATCCCCCAATTCACAATCACTTCAAAATAAATTATTCTAATTAAGTAGTGAGGATTCTGGCTTCAAACCCACATGAGAAATTTTCTCCCATACCCATTTAAATCTGTGGGAGGAAAGTTTCTTTATTTATGTAGTTCACCCTTTAAGCATGGGTGTTGCCCTTCAAGGGCTCTGGCTTTGTAATGGGATTTCTAAATCAATTTTTTATGGGCATTAAGCATTATTTCCTTAATTCACCCCTTTCCCACCACCAATACTCTCTATGGGGTTCATTTCTAGGTCATTGAGGATTAAAAGATACTCAGAAAAGTCATAGCTTAATGATTGCTTACTTCACTAGATTTCTGTTTACCATATTTTTAAAGTGTAGTTGGCATACAATATTATATGAGTTTTAAGATGTGCAACATAATTATTCAGCACTTATATACCTTACAAAGTGATCACAGTGATAAATCTAGTAATCACTGCACATCTTATGGTGATTACAGTACTATTGACTAAATTTCTAGGCTGTCCATTACATCCTTGTGGCATTTTATAGCTAGAAATTTTTACCTCTTATTTTCCTTCACCTTTTTCATCCAACCCTCTACCCCTCTCCTCTAACAACCATCAGTTTGTTCTCTATAGCTATGAGCCTGCTTTGTTTTGTTTATTCATTTGTTTTGTTTTTTAGATTCCACATATAAGTAGAATCATACAGTATTTGTCCTTCTCTGTCTGACTTATTTCACTTAGCATAATATCATTTAGATCCATCCATGTTATCACAAATGGCAAGATTTCATTCTTTAGAATTTTAATTATAATGTGTCTTGGCATGAGGTCATCTTGTTGTGGGCTCATCTTGGTGTGTTTTCATCTTGTTTGGAACTATCTGAGCTTCCTGTGGTTGTATGTCTATTTTCTTCACTAGGTTAGGGAAGTTTTTGTCATTATTTCTTCAAATAGGTTTTCAATTCCTTGCTCTCTCTCTCTTCTCTTTCTGGTACCCCTATTATGCGAATGTTGGTATACCTGATATTGTCCCAGAGACCCCTTAAACTATCCTCAATTTTTGGATTCATTTTTTTCTTTTTGCTGTTCTGATTGGGTGTTTTCTGCTACATTATCTTCTAAATTGCTGATTCAGTCCTCTGCTTCATCTAATATACTGTTGATTCCCTCTAATGTATTCTTTATTTCAGTTATTGTATTCTTTATTTCTGACTGGCTCTATTTTATGTTTTCTGTCTGTCTTTATGTTTCCTATATCTTTGTTAAAATTCTCACTGAGATCATTGAGCATCCTTATAACCAGTGTTTTGAACTCTGCATCTGGTAGATTGGTTGTCTCCATTTTGTTTAGAGAACTTTTTCTGGAACTTTGTTCTGTTCTTTCATTTGGGACATGTTTCTTTGTCTCCCCATTTTGTCCGCCTCCTTGTGTCTGTTTCTCTGTATAGGTAGAGCTGCTATGTCTCCTGGTCTTAATAGGGTAGCCTTATGTAATGGATGTTCTGTGGGGCCCAGTGGTGCAGTCTCCCTGAGCCAGGTGTTCCAGGTGTGTCACCTGTGTAGGTTGTGTGTGCCCTCCTGTTGTATGTGAGCCTTGGTTGCTGTTTGCACATCAATGGGAGGGCTTAGACCTCAGGCTGATTTTTTTGTGAGGACTGGTTGTAACTACAGTGGAGGAGCTGTTGTCCAGGGACTGACCTCAGGAGCAGGATTCACTTTAGTGGGGCTCTGGTGCTTGCCCAGTCTTCCCTTTAGGTGTGTTGTTTGTGAAGGTGGTTGTGTGGTGCTCTGGTGTGATCTGACTCTGGCAGCCTGTTTTGTTGGTTCTGAGGCCTCTTGTGAGGGACTCTGTTGCAAGCCAAAGTTAGCTGCTGCTTTTGCCCTGTTCAGAGCTACTTGGTATAGGCTACAAAGTGATCTGCAAATGGTTGCCACTTATGCTAGGCTGGGAGGTGCCTGGGAGAGACCAAGCTGTGAACTAAGGTTGGCTGCTACTAGTGCTGGGTGTGGGGCTGCTTAGCAAAAGGTATGGGGCACACCAAGGCCAGATACTGCTTGTTTGGGGTTTGTGAACCCTTGGGAGATTTTAAGAAAATCTGCAGTGTGAGCCAAGACAGGATATTTGGATGGAAAAGCCACCAAAGGAGGCTTGGGTGAGCCTGCATTTGGATGTGCCAGGGTCTCAGGGAATCATCAGTACAGGGTGAAAGGCATCAGCGAGGTTGATGGAGACTTAGATATGGTGTTTGCCTAAGTCTGCACTATGGGAGGAAAAAAGTTTCCAAAAAGGAAAAGTGCCTTCTGCCACGACTTCTGTCAGGGAGAGTTACCCCTCTAGCCCTCATCCTGCAGCCAGATATTTCAGTTCCTGCTGATATGTCCCTTGCACCTTTTGAGTAGCTGCCTAGCATTGGAGCTCATAGCGAGTGAGTCCATGAATGAATAAGTCCATGTGTGAGCCCTTCAAGAGAAATGCCTAGTACTCCAACCACCCTCCATCTCACTCAACCTCAATTCTTGCTGATTTCCACAGCCAGAAGTTGTGAGAACTTCTCTGTCTAACACTGGAACTCTGGGCTGAGGACCCTAGTGTAGGGCTGGGGCACCTCGCTCCTCTTTGTGGACCTCTGCTGCTGAGATTTTTAAATGCCACACATGGACGTGGGACCAGCCCATTCCGTGTCTCTGCTCCTTCTGCCAGTCTCGAAGTGGTTTCTTCTGTATATTCTTAATTGTAGGATTTCTGTTTATCTAGTCTTCAGATGATTCTCAATAATGATTGTTCTTTAGTTTAGCTGTAATTTTGATGTGGTTGTGAAAGGAGGAAAGCACAGCGTTTAGCTACTCTGCCATCTTGACCAGAAAAAAATCATATGATTTTTTTATCCTTCATTTTGTTAATGTGGTGTATCACAGATTGATTTATGGATATTGAACTATCTTTGTATCCCTGGAATACATCCCACTTGATCATGGCATATGTTTTAATATATATCTCCTTCTAATGTATTATGTATTTTTGTATTCAGTTTGCTAATATTTTGTTGAGAATTCTTGCATCTATTTTCATCAGAGATATCGGCCTGTCTTTTTTTTTTTTTTTTTTTTTTTGTGTTCCTGACTCATTTTAGGAAGTATTTCCTTCTCTTCAATATTTTGGAAAACTTTGAGAAAGATAAGTATAAATTTGAATGCTTGGTAAAATTCACCAGTGAAGCTGTCTGGTACTGAAAGTTTGTTTTGTGGAGGTTTTCGATTATTGTTTCATTTTCCCTACTAGTAATTAGTCTATTCGGATTTTCTATTTCTTCATTATTCAGTCTTGGAAGGATATGTGATTCTAAGTCTTTATCCATTTCTTCTAAGTTTTCTAATTTGTTAGTGCATAGGTATTTTTAGTATCTCTAATGATTCTTTGTTTTTCTGTGTTATCCGTTGTAACTTCTCTTTCACTTGTTTTTTTTTTTGTGTGTGTGTGGTGTGTTTTTTTTGAGATTTCTCTCTTTTTTTCTTAGTGAGTCTACCTAAAGGTCCATCAGTTTTGTATAGTTTTCAAAGAATCAGCTCTTAGTGTCATTGATCTTTACTTTTGTCATTTTTGTCTCAATTTTATTTCCATTTTGATTTTTATTTCTTCTACTGATTTTCAACTTTATTTGCTTTTTTCTAATTCCTTTAAGTATGAGGTTAGATTAAGATATTTTCTTGTTTCTTGAGCTAGGCCTGTAGTGCTATAAACTTCCCCCTAGGTACCATTTTTGTTGCCTCCCATATATTATGGTATAGACTTGGTATTGATTTCTCAATTGATTTCTTTGTTGACACAATAGTTCTTCAGTAGCATGTTGTTTAATCTTCACATATTTGTGATTTTTACAGTTTTACTCTTATAGTTGATTTCTAGTTTCATACCTTTGTGCTCAGAAAAGATGCTTGATACGATTTGAGTCTCCTTAAATTTATTGAAAGTTGTTTTGTATTCCAACATATTGTCTATCCTGAGAATGTTCTGGGTGCACATAAGAAGAATGTATGTTCTGCTTTTGAATAGAATGTTCTGTATATATCTATTAGGTACATCTGAATTAATGTGTCATTTAAGGCTGATATTTTCTTGTTGAATTCCTGTCTGACTGGTCTACGTATACACTAAAGCAAGTAGGTTTTAAAGTCCCCTTCTATTATTGTATTGCTGTTAATTTCTCCCTTCAGTTCTGTTATTAGTTGTTTTATATATTTTGGTGCTCCTATGTTGGGTGCATATATACAGTGGTACCTCGGTTTTCGAATGTATCAGTTGACGAACATTTTGGTTCATGAATGCCATAAATTTTATGGATCTATGGTATCATTAGGTAGTAAAATTCATGCTAAATTTGCAGTTTTAGGGGTTGATTTTAAAGGTCTGGAATGAATTAATCTATTTTGCATTACTTTCTATGGGGAAACCACACTTTGGTTTTCGAAAGTTTCAGAACTCAAATGGTCTTTCGGAACCAATTACGTTAAAAAACCGAGGTACCACTGTACTAATGAATGTTATACCTTCTCAATGGGTTGTCCCCTTTATCATTGGCTTCAAGTCTATTTACTCTGTTGTAAGTATGGTTGCACCCATTTTGCTTTTTTTGGTTACCATTTGCTTGGAGTATAACCTTTCACCCCTTTACTTGGAGACTATATTTGTCTTTAGAGGTAAGATATACCTCCTAAAGGCAGTATATAGTTGGGTCTTGTTTTTTAATCCTTCAGCTATTCTGTGCCTTTTGATTGATGAGTTCAATTCATTTACATTTACATTAATTCTTGCTATATGAAGATTTACTGTTTTCATTTTATGTTTTGTTTTCTGGATGCTCTATATCTCTGTTGCATCCTTTCCTTTGTGTATCTGTCTGTCATGTTAGTTTGGTAGTTTTCTTGTGGTGGTTTCCTCAGTTTTATGTTTTCTTCTGTTTCATGTTTGTGCTCTAGATTTTAAATTTGTGATTACCAATGAGGTCTGTATAAAACCACTCACAGATAATACAGTGTTTTTTCTGCTGGTAGGATCTTATCTTCATTTGCCTGTACAACTTCTATCTTTTTCCTCCTTCCATTTTATGGTTGTTGTGTTTTTTTTGTCAAAATTGTCTTTTTTTATAATGTGAGTTTGCTATTAAATTGAAGAAGCTATATTTTTAATGCTTCCCCCCTAACATTTATCAAATAATTTATTCTGAAATAGCTTAGTAATTTTCTGATTCTATTTATCACATTACTCAAAGTTTTGTATGATTTTGATTTTTCATTTCAGGTAATAGAGCTCCTTTCAACATTTCTTATAAGGCAAATCTAATGGTGGTGAACTCCCTCAGCTATTGTTTGTCTAGGAAAGCCTTTATTTCTCCTTTGTATCTGAAGGATAACTTTGCTGGATAGAGTATTCTTGTCTGGCAGTTTTTATCTTTCAATATTTTGAATGTTACTCTACTCTTTCCTGGCCTGTAGTGTTTCTGCTAATTGTGCTTATGTCCTAATGGGGTAAACTTTGTAGGTTACTGTCTTTTCCTTGTCTGCCTTTAATTTTTTTCTTTATCATTGACTTTTGCTGGTTTTAACATAATGTGTCTTGGAGAAGGTTTCTTTGCATTTTGAGATAATTAGGTATTTTGTTTGCTCCATGGACTTGTATATCCAGTTCTTCCCCCAGGTTTGGGAGGTTCTTAGCTATTGAATATTTAAATAAGCTATCCACACCATTCTACCTCTCTTCTTCTTCTGGGATACCTGTTCTCCTTACATTGCCTTTTCTAGAGGTGGTGGATAGTTCTCATAGAGTTTCTTCATTTAAAAAAAAATTATTTCTCTCTCATCTTCTACCTGAATTTATAGATTTCCATCTTTGAATTCACTAATTCTTTCTTCCATATGGTTGGTTTTATTTCCAGTGCTTTTCAATGCATTCTTTATCTCATTTATTTAGTTCTTTAGCTCCAGAATTTCTGTTCTTTTTTAGAGTTTCAATCTATCTGATAAAGTACTCTGTGTTCATTAATTTAATCTCTGAGCTCATGGAAATGTATTTTTGAGTTTTCCTATAGCTCATTAAGTTTCTTCATGACTGCCATTTTGAATTCTTTATCATTTAAATCTCAATATTCTGTGATTTTAAGTTTGGTTTCTGGAGATTGTCATTTTCTTTTTGTGATACCATGTTACTGTAATTTTTCACAGTGCTAAATAAGTTGTTCTGCCAGCACATTTAAAGTAGGAAACCCCTTTCTTATTTAGGTAAGCCTTTGTTTACTTTGACTCTAGCCATTCAGCAGGTTGGTAATTGTTTTCCAGTATTTGGCACTATAGCACAAATTTTTGGTTTCTCTTTCCTGAGATGCCTCGGACTATATTTGAGAGCCAGAACTTACCACCCTCCACTGCCTCTGCCACAGGTGTCACTGGTGTTTTTCTTGTCACTCTTTGTGCCTTCAAACTCATTGGTGCCTTGCTGATGCTAGTGTCACTGCAGTCACAGGTGTCATTGCAATGGTAACTATAATGTCAGATTCCTCCCTTATATCTGTGTTCACCTGGGTCACTGGCACCACCCACCCCAGGGGAGGATTGAGCAGGAGCTGGGGTCACAGGTGCCTCTGCCACATCTATCCTGTTGGCTTAACAGGTGCTACTCCCTCTACTGGGGTGACTTGGGTTGTGGGCTCATCTGCCACTGTTTTTCAGTTCCCTGTGGCCTTGGTAGCCACTGTATCAAGGGGCCAGAGTCTCATCTACTGCCTCTGCTGCTGCTACCAGGTTCTCTGGGGGTCCAGGTACCACCACTGCTGGCGGCACTGGGTTCATAGGTATCACTGCCTTGCTGGCAGGCCAGAGTCCCAGGAGCCACCACAATTCCTAGAGCCTTTGGTCTTGGGTGCTGCCACATTTTCTGGAGCCTGAGGTTTCAGGGGCCACCACTGCTGCTGGGAAAGGTGGGGGATGAGGGGGTGGGAGTCTTAGGCACTGTTGCAGTTCCTGTATCCTCCAGTCTCAGGCACTGCTGCAGTTCTGATCATTGGTTGTGCCATTGCTGCTTCTCCATTGCCCTGCCTCCTTGAGGTCCAACCTACACATCTTCACATGTACTGATGTATGTATCTCTCTGATATCCTGGTATCCTGTGCAGAGTATTAGGCTATGGATGTCCTACTGGTTGTAACTTAAAGGGTTGAGACAAAGGGAACAACTCTATGATGCCAATATCACTCTTATTTTTATATTTAAGTGTTGACAATGTTGTGGAAGAGCGATTTATTGTGCTAAACAGGAAGGACTTTCTTCAGTCTAGTGGCTTGTATACTGCATATAGCAGAAATTTGCACATTGATTATACATTTCCATAGTTTGCCAGGCTGATGCTGGATATTATGATTCTATCTGAAATGATAAACTTTGTCACCTATAATCAAGCTACTGACTTTCCTGGTACTATATTAGTGATGCTGCCTACCTACAAAAATGGATAAAATTAAGTAACACTGTTAAAGGATTAAATTGTGTCTCAAGAGCACTTCTGTTTTCTAAGAGTTTATGAATTTACAAGGAATGATAAAAAATACGGTGAATGTTTAAATAAAAAAAAATATTTATTACAGTAAAAAACACATTGCTATTAATCCCCCTAAAAATACTCTCCCTCACTTCAAACATATCTATCCCATCATTCTTGCCTCTTTCTGAAGCAGTTCTGGAAGTTCTCTTTCGTGAGTGTCTTCACTAGGGTTTAAGAAAAGATGTGTATAGAAAATTGCCTGAGAAATGGTCAAATGGCTTCATTCTCTATCAGGACAACACTCTGTTTCACATATCATTTCTCGTATGGCAATTTCTGTCAAACTTTTTTTAATTTAAACATTCACCGTAGTTTTTGATCATACCTGATAGAGTTATGATCATAAAAACATTATTCTCCTACTTCACATAAATGAAATTTGAGTGATCATCTAATCCATTCATTCCTCTCAAGCAAAACGATAATGAAATAGATTTTTATAAATTAGAACGCATTCTATTTAGTTTTCCAACGAAAACCACTTTTTAAAATGTGGTTGTAGTACTTATCATCTCTGACTCTAAATAAGCTTATTTCTTCTATAATCATGGTCTCAATCCCATCTCTCTTACTCTGTCTGTTACCTCTTAATTTCCAAAGTCTTCTTCATATCTACCTGAAGAGAAATGTGAAAGGTATTGTAAGTATTCAGAAAAAAGTGAGATCAATTCCCTTTTCTATCTTTGAGCATTAAATAAGAAAAATCATTGTAATTTTACAAGATAAAGCCCAAATCTTTTGCTATCTGCCACCCTCAGGGAGGTTACTATGGCAAACCCACCACACCTGCCCCACATGGCTTCCACATTTTTTAAGTAGCTTACTAAAATGTCTCTGAGAAAGAAAATAAGATAATCATAAAAATCCAGCATTTTCTCTACGCTTTAAATACTACAGCATTCATTCACTCGTATTTCCTGAAGTTGTTATGTTCAATACAGTACTTGATGCCAGCTATTAAACCAGTCTTGAGTTTGTTCTCCACTAGGAAAGTTAATCCCTATTCTTTTCATTTCTTCTCACAAAATATAATTTTCTTATCCTTTAATAATGTCAGTGGCTTTTCTCTGAAATCTTTTTAAGACTATGACCCTCATTTGCATCTCAAGATGAGTCGTCATACACATGCCTGAAATGGATACTTTTCAGTTGATTTGGATCGATGTTGCTAGACCTTTTCATTCTAGGCTCACTTATACATTTATAGTGTTCTTTAATGCTGAAAGCAGTAAAACAAAGGTTTTCTGACACCAAAAGCCATGATGTTTAAGACAGCACTAAAGTGGAAATAGAGTGATAGGTTGAATCATAGAATTTTATAGTTGATAGACATACATATATACATATGATTTTTCTAAATAATTCCATATACTTTTTGGTGGTAAATATACACACCATAAAGTTTACCATTTTAACCACTTCAAAAGTATAATTCAATGGGACTTAGTACATTAAAAATATTGTACAACCATTACCCTGTATAGTTCCAGATATTTTTACTATCCCCAAAGGAAATCTGGTACCCATTCAACAATCATACTCCATTCTCCCTTCCCCAAACCCCTGGCTACCACTAATCTGCTTTTCATCTCTTTACATTTTCCATTTCTGGGTGTCTCACATGAATAAAACTATATTTACATAATATGTAGCCCTTTGTGTCTGGCTTCTTTCACTCAGCATAATGTTTTCGAGCTTCATCCATGTTGTAAAATGGATCAGTATTTCAGTCTTTTATGACTGAATAATATACCATTGTGTGGATATAACAGATTTTTTTCATTAATTCATTAGTTGAGAGGATTTAAGTGTTTAATACCTTTTGACTATTGTGAATAGTGCTGCTATGAATATTCTTATACAAGTGTTTGTTTGACCACATATGCACATGTTTTAATTCTTTTGGGAATTGCCAAGTCGTATGACAATTCTATGTTTAAGTTATTGAGGTACTGCCAAACTTTTTCCATAGCAGCTTCAGCACTTTACATTCCACCCAGAAATGCACAAGGATTTCAATTTCTCCATATATGTATCAACATCCATTTTTTAAATTTTAGCCAGCTTAGTAGATGTACATCTCATTGTGGTTTGGATTTGTATTTCCCTAATGACAAATAATGTTGAGCATCTTTTCATGGGCTTGTTTGGCCGTTGTATATCCTCTTTGGAGGAATATTTATTCAAGTCCTTGATATTTTGACATTTCCCCATGAATCAGGAATGTTCTTAATGGCATCTAGAATGGTGAATCCTTCCCAGAAGGTTTTCAATATATTTGGCACAGATCCATCAGAGGAATCAGTATCTGTGACTTAAAAGTTGAAATTATTCCACGATCCATGGCCTGCAGAATGGACGTTGTGCTAGCAGGCATGAAATAACATTAATCTCATTGTACATCTCCATCAGAGCTCTTGGATGACCAGGTGCATTGTCAGTGGGAAGTCATATTTTGAAAGGAATCTTTCTTTTTTTCTTGGCAGTAATTCTCCACAGTGAGCTTAGAATATTCAGTAAACCATGTCATACACAGATGTGCTATCAACCAGACTTTTTTGTTACCTTTACAGAACAAAGGCAGAAGAGATTTAACATAAATTTTAAGGGCCGTATGCTTTTCAGAATGGTCAATGAGCATTGACTTCAACTTAAAGTCACCAACTGTGTTAGCCCCTAACAAGATAATCAGCCTGTCCTTTGAAGATTTAAAGCCAGATATTGACTTCTCTCTATCTATGAAAACCTAAATGTCATCTTCTTCCAATATAAGGCTATTTCATCTACACTGAAAATCTGATGTTTAGTGTAGCCACCTTCATTAATTGTCTTAGCTCGATCTTATAGATAACTTGCTGCAGCTTCCACATCAGCACTTGCTACTTCACCTTGCACCTCATAAACCAACCTCTGCAAGCTTCAAACTTTTCTTCTGCAGCTTCCTCATGTCTCTCAGTCTTCATAGAACTCAAGAGAGTTAAGGCCTTGCTCCAGATTAGGCTTTGGATTACAGCGATGATGTGGCTGGTTTGATCTTCTATCCGAGGCAATAAAACGTTCTCCATATCAGCAATAATGGTGTTTAGCTTTCTTATCTTTGTGTCTTCACTGGAGTAGCACTATTAATTTCCTTCAAGAACTTTTCCTTTGCATTCTCAACTTGGCTGACTGTTTGGTACAAGAGGCCTACCTTTCAGCCTATCTCAGCTTTTAACATGCCTTCCTCAATCTTTTCTAGCTTTTAGATGTGTGACTCTTCTTTTCACTTGAACACATAGAGGCCATTGCAGGGTTATTAAGCAACCTAATTTCAATATTGTTGTGTCTCTGGGAATAGGAGAGAGATGGAGAAACAGCTGATGGGCAGAGCAGTCAGAATACACACAATTATTAAGTTCACTATCTTTTATGGGCACTGTTCTTGGCATCCCACACCAATTACACTAGTGACATCAAAGCTAACTGATCACAGTCATCAAAGCAAATACTATAATAATGAAAACATTTGAAATATTGCAAAAATTACCAAAATGTGACACAAAGACACAAAATGAGCAAATGCTGTTATAAAAATGGCGCTGATAGACTTGTTTGAAACAGGGTTGTCAAAAACCTTCAATTTGTAAAAAATACAGTATCTGTGAAGCACAGTAAAGCAATGTGCATTAAAACAAGGGATGCCTGTGAATATTAAAGAATGTTTGTGCCTCATAAATTGAATTTCTTCTTCACATGTCTATGCTGCTTTCTAATCACCTACATAAGTGTGATAAAGTTTTAACTAGAAATCAGAAGAGATAAGACTGGCAGAGTAGCTAGTGGAAGCAAGCCAGATACCAGCACACGTAAAATTAGATACAAGATACCTTAACCAAGTGGAAACTGTCAGTGGTTGCATATGAATGTTATTTTTATGGTGGAATAGTATTCAGGCCCATTTTGAAAACCTCAGATTAAGTGGCAATTCAAATACTCAGGAGTGTTAATGAAGACATAATTATAAAGAGGTTACAGATTTGCAAAAGGTATTTTTCCATGGACTATGAAATTTTAAATGTATATGTTTTCATGAAGTTTATTTTTGTTTGTTTGGCATTTTTCGCACGGCTTTAAAAACAACAAGGAACTCTTAAGCATTGTTCTCCCGTGTTCAGCTCTGTGCCCAAATCCTTTGCTTCACTTCATCTGACCTCTCATCTTTATCAGGCTTTATTTGCTGTGGACGGTAATACGGAATCTGACTGAGGAGGGAAACTTAAAGAATATTAGAAAACATTCTAACAACAACCAACAACACAATTCTAATGTCATAGATGCAGGGCTAAGATGCAGAGTTTATAAATGAACACTAGTGCCAGATTATATAATAATCATCTATTTGGTAGAGAAGAAGAATTAGATGATTAAAATTCACTTTCATATACAAGGTCTGACAATTAAGTTTATGAACTTGTTGCAATGGTGTTGCTAACCTTTTTTGATATCAGGGATTGTTCATTATGAATTTCTACCAACTGGACAAATAGTTAACCAAGTTTACTATTTGGAAGTGTTGAAAAGTCTGCATGAAAAAGTTAGACAACCTGAAGTTTTCGCCAACAATTCATGGCTCTTGCATCATGACAATGTACCAGCTCACACGGCACTGTCTGTGAGGGAGTTTTTAGCCAGTAAACAAATAACTGTGTTGGAACACCCTCCCTACTCACCTGATCTGGCCCTCAATGAGTTCTCTCTTTACCCGAAGATAAAGGAAATATTGAAAGGAAGACATTTTGATGACATTCAGGACATCAAGGGTAATACAATGACAACTCTGATGGCCATTCCAGAAAAAGAGTTCCCAAATTGCTTTGACGGGTGGACTCGGCTCTGGCATCAGTGCACAGCTTCCCAAGGGGAGGACTTCAAAGGTGACTGTAGTGATACTTAGCAATGAGGTATGTAGCATTTTTCTGGGATGAGGTCATGAACTTGTCTAAACTTGTAAGTGTAGAAATCACAAACTTAAAAGAGATTTTTTAAAGCCTATTTTTGATGTTTGAGTATGGGTGGCAGTGAGATATCAGAGAAAGGGGTATGAGAGCTAAGCTGAATTTATGGCTCTGAAATAAGAGGTTGCAGAATATCATAAAAAAGTTAATGGCACTGCTCCTGAAGTTCAGTATGATGCGGAGATTATAATGATACCCAGAACAACTTTGAGAGGATGAATTTAGTGGGATTAACTCCAAATAAGTTTGACAAAATTCATAAGGAATAACCATGAGATGCTGTGAAAGGATGACTAACATTAGTGGGTCTTCCTTGGTCTGTGGAAACCATGGATGAGTTAGATCGATTTTGAGCAAACGAGTATGTGTCTAGCTTTTGCAAACAATATTAGGTTGCATAAACAGAAACTATAACCAAATACAATGGGGGAAAAAACAGAAATGCTGTCACAGACCCATCTTTTCAGCTATATTAGCATTGGAAATAACAGACCAATAGAAACTGAGAGCTGAACAAAACCTTAATGATGTTTTGTATCATCACATTCTGGGTTTCAGGGAAGGAAACCGAGGTAGAGAGGCTTGTGGCTTGTGAATCAAATCTGTGTGTGTGTGTGTGTGTGTGTGTGTACATAACACTCATGTATACACACATACACACATACACACCTTGTCTTTGATGTGACTCACCCTTTTCCAGTATAACTTTCTTCACTTTGATAATCAAGCCCCGTGCAAAACGTCTTTCATGAGCAGCGCTGTTTTCCCATTCAACATTAGCAAACAGAGCAGGCTACGCTTGTTAGCATGTATGTAATATACCAGAGTCAAATCCCTGTGAGAAAAATGCATTAAAATCATCTGAGAGGATACACACAGCACCAACAACAGTACTTACCTCCAAAGAGCAAATGGAGGGAGAAAAATTAAAGGCAATCTTTACCTCATCTAATTTGATCATCACCCTAGTTTTTCTCCCTTCAGCTGCTCTATTGAGGTAAGTACTGTTGCTGGTGTTGTGTGTATCCTCTCAGATGATTTTAATGCATTTTTCTCACAGCGATTTGACTCTTTGGTATATTACATACATGCTAACAAGCGTAGCCTGCTCTGTTTGTTAATGTTGAACGGGAAAATAGTGTTGCTCACGAAAGATGTTTCAATTTGGGGCAAAGAGAATACCTTCATATACCACTTGTGTAAATGAAAAATCAATTTAAAAAATAGTGTTTCAGTAGATATGTAAATTAATCTTAGCATGTTTACATACTCTTTTGCTTTCTCAAATTTATACTTTCTTAAAAAGCTTAAGGCAGAGAACATATCATCTTCCCCATTCTAGTTGTATTTTCTCAAATAACTATTTCTAATAAGCATATCAAGGGGCAGTTCTTTCCCCTTCAATTTGTACCATAACCTCATGTGTACTTTTTCTAATTGATAGATTACTACATCACAAACCCCACAAAAGACAGATTGCTTTTCTATGGTACCTATTAACCAAACCAGGCACCATATAATGGAAGTTACCATAAATTAAAATTTTGTCTGAAAATTTTACAAACTACCAGAAAACGAAAATACTTATAGAGAAATAAAATTTCAAATGTACAAATGTTTTATGAACACATGCTAGCAATAGACAAACCTAAGCTATTAAACCAGTACTCCCTCCATCAATAATTTGATGGGAATCAGTCTCATCTATAAAGGCTAGCTTCTGATGCTGTCATGTTTATAAAATTAGGGACTAGTATTCACGTTTGCATTTTGATAATTTTAACAGTTTAGACATATTGTTAATATCACATTCTCATATAATATGGATAGGCATGTAAGAAAAATAGAGTTTTAGACTTGGTAAAGTCTTCTGATTCAGCTTCTTCAGATGAGAAATCAAGAACCAAAAGGTGACATTATTGACTTAAAATCGCTCAACAAGTTAGTAATGACTTAAGTTGTTACAAATGTGCTGATCAACATATATAAATGTTTTCTTATGTGCAGTCAAATTAGAAAAGCGAAATGAACATGAAAAAGAAAGTCATCACAGTACATTAAATAGTCTAAGATTAGCCTAAGCAAAAGCTTGCCTCTAATATAGAATTTTTTAAATATTTTGTTTTTCTGTTTAACAAAGTTTGCTTTCCCTCAGTTAATATCCCAGCATTGCCCAGGGCTTCCTAATTGCAATTAAATTCCTAACACTGTTTCTCACAGAGCAGTATTAGAACAAGTGGATTCTTGCCATTTCCTCAATCACTCGTTTTATAAACTTTCTATTTTTTGCTCTCCTCCTGTGACTAAATCAAACCTATGAAGTGCTGCTGTGTAATTCCCTTTTTTCTTGTACTGAAAAGTGCTTTCATCCCGCAATCTGATGTACAATTGAAATTTTCAAATTGCTAATACACAGCTTGGATTCCTGGGTCGGAAAGCAGACCATCTGTGTGCCAAACACCTGGGTGTAAAGAACGAAGCCTCTCATTATTGATTCAAAACATGAATATGAAGTGGAGAACTTGGAATATGACCAGACAATTCATCAAAAGGTGCTAATAAACTAAAAACTTCACACGGTGCCCTGTAGATGCTGTTTCAACTTCTCTTAAGCTTTTCTTTTTTTCATCCTCTTATATAGAGTTGTCAGATTTAGCAAATAAAAACACAGTATGTCTAGTGAAACTTAAATTTCAAATAAACAACAAATAGATTTTTAGTATAAGTATGTCTTATGCAATATCTGGATCAGACTTATACCAAAAAATTCTTTGTAGTTCATCTGAAATTCAAATTTAACCAAGTGTTCTGTGTATTTTATCTGGCAATCCTATTTGTATGCAAATAGTTTTGAGCTATTTCTGAAGAGAATCTGGCCTTTCCAATGAATTAATATGTGATTTTCACAAATTTAGAGGAAAGAGATATTCAATGAGCGAACAACTTAAAAAATTTGCCTCCAGACCTAACCAGGAAAATTTGCCAGACTTGTTATGTTGGGTGATCCATGAGTGGGCAAACATTCTTAAAGATTCAGATAGCAGAGTCAGATAGGCTTTGCAGGTCATACAATCTCTATTGCAACTCTTCTTTTGTAGTGTGAAAATAGTCACAGGTAATACATAAATAAATAAATCTGATAAAACTGTCTTTACTAAAATTGGTGTCAGTCAGGCCAGTTTGATAGACAGGCTGTAGATTTCCAACTCATGTCACAACTGATCTAGCACTTTGTGAATATTCCAATGACATTAAATTTAAGTTATTGGAAAATCAGTTCAATTGGATATAGCTGGACTCTCAAAAATCATAAAAGATGGTTACAGCTATGCTCTCAAATATCACAAAATAGCATGATTGTTAAGGGAAACAGAAATCAAGTTTTTGCACATGTACTCTGTAAATGTGTACTATATTCCCCTGTTATTAAAGGGAGATGAGAATAATCATATGATTAGTTGGGTTTGAAACACTAATTAGAAGTAATTAAATTTATAATAGCATATTATACTATTACTTAGTTCATAATATGGAGAGGCACTGTCACTTAGGCAAATTCTACTTTTAAGAAAATAAATTAATATTATATATCACATATGAGTGAAGTCATATGGTTCTTGACTTTTTCTATTTGACTTATTTCACATAGCATGATAATCTCAACATCCATCCATGTTGTCGCAAATACCGTGTTTCCCCAAAAATAAGACCTAGCTGGATAATCAGCTCTAATGCATCTTTTGGAGCAAAAATTAACATAAGACCTGGTATTACATTATATTGTATTGTATTGTATTGTATTGTATTGTATTGTATTGTATTGTATTGTATTGTATTATATTGTATTATATTATACCTGGTCATATGTTATAGTAAAATTAGACTGGGCCTAATATTAATTTTTGCTCCAAAAGATGCAATAGAGCTGATTGCCCAGCTAGGTTTTATTTTCAGGGAAACATGGTAGTAGTATTTCATCTTTTCTTTTGGCTGAGTAATATTCCATTATATATATGAAAGCAACAAACAAACAAAGAAATAAAAATTCACAGACACAGACAACAGTTTAGTGGTTACCAGAGGGTAAGAGGGGAATGGAGGTGGTAGAAGAGAGTAAAGGGGTTCAATATAGGGTAATGGAAGGAGAACTGACCCTAAGTTGTGAACGCACAATGCAAGATGTATAGAGAGTGCCAAAAAAAGTATACATATTTTAAGAAAGGAAAAAACTGTATTAAAATTGTAATATTCACTATACACCTATAACAAAAGATGAATACAAGTCATGTGTATACATTTCTTTGGCACCCCTGGTATATAGATGATGTGTTATACAAATGTACACTTGAAACCTATATAATTTTACTAACAAATGTCACCCCAATAAATTTCATAAAAAGGAATTAATAGAAATATTTAAAAATAAAAAAGAGGATGGGGGCTAGCAATTTAAAAAAGAGAATTTAAATAAGAGAAATAACTCTGAAGAAGGCAAATGAAAAAACTTGTTATACAAGGGCAGCTGAAAGGCAGACAAATCACAGAATAAATTGAGAGATACAAGTCTTGAGTAGTTTCCATGACTCATTGCTGCGCCGCAGTAACCAGAGAAGTGCAGACTGATTCAAAATGGATACAGGGAAAGTAAATATGGCATTCAACAAGAGGGACAAAGAGAATCAAGGACCAAGAGAGGATGACATGGGGTGATGTTTTAGAAAGATACCCTTCTTGGCAAGACAAGTGGAAAACAGAGCCACAGAGATTGGTTTTATTTAGGATCTCTTGCCAGAAACTACTTGTTTACAATACAAGGGTTAAGTCAAAGATGACAGGTGTACCTGACGATGACAGAAAAGCCTTTTTCACAGTGTGTTTTGCTGTCCTAGGGGTTTAGTCTGGTAGGAAGGATTCAGGCATACATTTGAAATCAATCATGCATGTGACATCCAACAATGTATTTCAGATAATCCTTTGGAACAAATGTTTCATTTGCTAAATCTGAGGCACAGATAAAGAGATGCAAAAACAAATTGAGTGGAAAAAATCACTTTATTAAGTTTATTTTTTTCCTTTTCATCAACATCAAAGCCAGAATCAACCTGACACAACAGTAACTGTGGAACTGACTTAAATGCAATAAAGAGATTATTGTCATTAAATAGCTATCCCCATGGCAATAGGAATAGATTGTGTACAATACAGAGTGGAAAGAAATGAATGAATAATGAATAAACACAATACGTATTCTGAAAGAACTCAGAATCAAGTTGATGGTGGATAGGCTGTGCCAGAAAAACACCCAGTTGTCATTATATCAGAAATGACCAACATTCTGGCTTTGTTAGAATTTGCTAATTTGTAAGATAAAATTATCCCCAAAATAGAGTGTGAATTTAGAGGAAATGGCCCAGGAACCCTTTAGCTAGGCATAGCTATTATCAAGAAAAGAGTATCTGAACTAATCCTAACAGGATAATTTATACACTCTAATCAAATTAACTTAAAAATATTTTTTTCCAGCCCCTAGGTGAATATTTTGCATTTGTCACATTAAAATATATAAGGAATTCTTTATTCTGATGAAATCACTAGATAGCATCAAAGGCAAAATGTATCTCACTGGAAGCATAGTAAGTAATCTTTATTGAGCACTTTTTAAGTGTCAGGCATGGCAGTAAGTGCTTCTGTATGTCTTACAACAATCCTGGAAGGAGGTATTTTTAATATCTCAATTTCTATATGGAAGAAAAATGAGGCCCAGAAAGGTTAAGAAACTTTCTGAGGAGCACAGCTAAGAAGTGACAGTGCAGGTTATCTACAGCAGGCTGTCCCACCCAAAAGCTTTCCCCCCTCTCCAGTCTGTGGGCAGCCCTTGGAGGCCCATTCTTTGTTGTGGATATTCATAAAGGCCATCCCAAATTCCTGATGGAATTAATCACAATGCAATGACTGTTGAGGGCAGTTCTAATCAAAGTATTGTCCTCAAAATAGCAGAGCAGCAGCACCTGCAAACTTGCTAGAAAGTCAGCTTCCTGGGCCCTACCCCGGACTTAATATGTCAGTATCTTTGGAATCTGCATTTTATCAAGATCTCCAGGTGAGTTGCAAGGACATTAAAGTTGGAAAACATCACCTTAGGGAACTTCCTATGTCCTTCACTTTTCCTCATGTTTGGAATATCCGTGGCTGTGTATCAGGGGAGTCTTTCAGGACCAGGACCCAGGGCAGCCACTCTCAACCTCAGCTGACTAGAGATTTCCCTGGGTGGAGATAGTAGATGAGAGTTGTAGCCTGAAAACACTTGAAAATATTTCTTGTTCATTGAATTGTAAATTGTATGTTTTTCTTAGAGCCCTAGTTCTCCTCAGATTCCCAGTGAAATCCATGACACAAAAGCTTCACACTGGAGTGAGACCTGTCACATCTTTCAGGTATACCTTGCTTTGTTGTGCTTTACTGCATAAAATAACTCAAAGCTGAGACTGAAAATCCACACAGAATTCAGTTCAATGTAAGATGGTGGAAATCACGGCAGCTGACAGTGAAAGTTTGGTGATAGATTTGTGATCGCAAAAAACCACTCCTGCCTCCCATTCCTTCTCTTTATTCCTGGCTGCCTCAGTAATAACCCTTCCTTGAATGTTTATTTAATATTCCAGAGATTAATTTTGATTAAGTGTCTAGTGCCAAAGCCTTATCCTGCCAAACAAAGGTTTATAGTCTACTTGAAGGGATGCCATGAATGCATAAATTATAGAAGGATAATATAAACAAAACAAAAAATTGCAAAGAAAATCACTAATTATTTATATTATAGGCTGAATAGAAGCTCTATCGAAGCCTTATTTATGAGCAAACCCCAGCAAACAATCTGTGACAAAATAAGAAAATTAAACTTGAGTTTCAATTGTCTAGAACCAGGGGTCTTCAGTGTAGACTGCAAACAAATCAAGCAGTTAAAAATCTGAGTTTTTCAAAAGTGGTTAGTGCAGATTTCCTTTGACTTTAAAATTAGTTTTCTTCCCATTTTTCATCTTGTACTAAAATTTACCCCCACCTGTCTCTACATCTCACTTCCTCCTTGTCTATCTCTATATCTGTTACCCTATCCTTGAAGTTTTTGCATCTCTTTCCTTGTGATCACACAACTTATTTTAGATCTCGCCAGAGTCTCTTCAGAAGGTTTCAATCTGGACTCCTAACACCCAGAATTTAAATTCATTCTGCATCCTGGACAAAGCAGGGATGAGAGACTTGTAGAGACAGACATAGCATGAAGGCAGATGCCAAACAATAAAGGATTAAGGAAAGACAGGTGTTGAGGGAAGCAAAATTCAGGTAGGAGAGAAATGAATCAATAAATACATAAGCAGCTTAAATAGCCAACCAAGGAGAATAAAAGCCCTATAAAAAGGCCACAGGATTTTATAAAATCTAGACATAAGACCCTCAACTAATCATGGTCTGGGCATCTGAAATTTAGTACTTATACATGCAGCCAACTTAACCATTATATAAATTTAAATAGCAGAATTACTCTTCAGTGGTGAATATACTTGACTATTACTGCAGGCAGAATGGTCAATGTCATTGTTACATCAAAATGTGAGTTAAATATGTTTTCATTTTCTAATAGTCTATTAGCATCAGCAAAATTATTGCATGTACTGCATGTAACTTTTCAAAAATAAAGAGGTACTTTGGCAAGTGGGCAGTATAGGATATATGGTCTAGTTTTTAAAAGCACCTCCTAATCTAATGATGGATCCAAACAGAAGCAGATTGTCCAGTTTGTAGCCAGTAGGTCTGCTAATAAGAACTTGCCATGTAAATCTCCATTTTGGTCCTTATGGGTCTCTAAACATTTTGATATTCACCTCATATTTGAAAAATAAATATATAAGCAAACACAACTACATACATTGTTTAGAGATACTTATATATGTGATAATATTTTAATGAAAAATATTTTAATATTTTATGAATAAAAATATTTTTATTTTTATGAAAAAATGTAATATTTTTATTCACAAATTTAATAAATTTATGAATATTTTATTTTAATGAAGAAGAAACATAAAATTCAGGATAAAAGTTACCTTCCAGAAGGAAAGCAGTGAAATGCAATAAGAAAAAGTGCTATGGTATTGATAATGATCTAATTCTTAAATTGGGGAATAAATGTTCGTTCTATAACTAACCATCATTTGCTATATACACATGTCTTTACATGCATAAAATATTACATCATAAAAATTTAAACAAATTATCTAAATTTTATTATGGTGCCAAAGCCATAGAATGCCAGTTCAGAAAAACATAAGAGTTAGGAAAATTAATGTTTGAACACTAATCACGTGGGGATTAAAGGAGGCTTATGCCTTGAAATATTTTTCTAATTGAGTTGAAAGCAGAGAAGACATCACATGCCAAAGAAGTCAAGCAAAGGATACCTGGACCTTCTGTTTCTTGGTTGTTCATGAATATAAGAATGACAATTTTGTTTTTTTCCAAAAGTAATTCTAAGCAATTTTTCCCAGAGAAACTGTAAGTTTTGCAGATAGGCCAGGATGGGTTTCAAAATGGAATGCTTTTCTTAAATACTAGAGAGCTATGTATTTTAGTTTGAATAAATGTCTGTAAATGCCAAGAGGGTTCAAAGATCTATTATAATTTTTTAAAAAATGTTTTTATTTTTTAAAAGCTAAGTTCATGAGAACAATCATAAAATAATAAAGACTTGAAGAGTTGCTTTACCAGTATATTTCAGTATCTTAGGATATGAATATAAACAAGATAGATAAATGGAGATTGAGCACAATGAGGTAAATTTACAACTTGTTAAATGACTTGCCCTAAAAGTGCTGACTCATTGGTGAATGGCGGGCAACAGGGCTCTTCTTAGCTCAGATGATGAAGTAAAAGTAATCTTTATCTATGTAGCAGATTACACAAAGATGAGAAAATTAGCTAATAGAACTGTAGGATATAACCAATATCTTAGAGTCCTTCACAAACTAAAACGGCAGATCAAATCCAACAAAATATATTCAGTAGGAGTAGATGTAAAGTCTGACACTTAGTTTTTAAAAATATAGTAAGAAAGTATATGTGAAAAGAAAAATTACTACAAATGAATTTGGTCTCTGTCTGCATTAATGGAAGTTGAGTGTCCAGAAGAAGTGAGGTGATCATTCTCTACTCTGAACTGTTCAATGTCCACTCAGGAAGTTTTGCACTTATTTCTGAGTGCCTCATCTTAAAAGAAATGTTGAAGAAGACAACCAGGATAATGAGTTGCTTTGAATCAACATCATATATGGAATAGTGGATATCTAAACCAAAGAAAAGAAGAAAGACATAACAAAAAAAGGAAAATCAAAGTTCAGCAATATGTACAATTGCTTCAGAAACACTCATGTGAGTGAGTCATTTGATTTGCATGCTTTTGTCTTTGAGGTTTAGGAGATGCCCAAAGAAAGGAATTATCTAACAGTTACCTTTCCTGGAAATAATTAAACTAAGGTAGAATACTATAAAGGAAACTCAAATATTTGACATAGGGTGATGTTAGATAATTTTTACGATTACTTCTGAATCTAAACTTTGTCTGTGCATGCACATGTGTGTGTTTATGTGTCTGTGTCTGTGTGTTTGTGTGATTTTAAATTTATGTACCTGTATGAATTAATACAATTTTTATAGATTTCGAAAAATTTATTAGCTCAATAAAATTTTGACTTAAACCATAGCATGAAGGCAAAGTAAAAACCAGAACTGAGGAAGTCTAGATGAGTTGATGTTAAGAAAATGATTAAACCAAAGAAAATTCAAATGTGGTGACTAAGACAGCCTTAACTTTTGCCCTCAGCTTGACTAAACTTCAGACAGTTTTCTTCCTAACTCTAGTCCCTGACCTCCCTTTTCTTAGATCATTTACTTTAGAAAACTTGTAAACTCTTTCTGACCCTTTGAGATGTAAATTTTTCCAAGCCTCTTGCTAGTTTTACAACTCAGGAATATTTTTCTCAAAGAACTGTGAGCCACCCTTTTGAAATGAAATCAAGGAAGATGGTGCCTCTATTGTCCAGTGCCTGTGGAGGGTAGGAGTCTAACTTGATGGACACCAATCAGCAAACACAGATGCTCAATCACAGACAAGAACACTTGCAAACTCAGGAATAATTGGCTATTACAACACCACCATTGTTCAACCTCTCCTACAACTGTTCTCTAGACTTTCCACTAGCTCACCCCAGCACATAAAAACCCTCCCATCTTTTGTTTCAGCATAATTTAGTTCAGGCTAAGGTCTCTCTCCCACATTGCAATAGCCTTGTATAAAATCTCCCTTGACTGTTTAACCTTCTCCAGTTCAATTTTTGTTTTAATAATGGCAGCCAAGATCCAAGGATAGAGAGCCAGGCAAGAAACCAGGCACTATGCAAGTATCACCATTCGAAAAACAATTTCAAATGCTTATATGCCCTCTGTACTAGCAAGGAATATGTTATTTAGATTGTTAGCCCAATAAGGTTGGGCCACGAATGATTTTAAGGCAGAATTGAAAACACACAGTGGCTTGAGAGATACTATAAAGTTCTATGATAGAATCATAAATTTATATGATTGGTGTTAGAGGAGAAAGACCCATATGTAAAACGCAGCCCCAAGAATAAAGCAAAAAACATTGCACACAGCTAATACTAGAGCAGGAGCTAGTTACCAGGCATAAGTAGGAACAGAATTATTGAGTAGGTGATATGAAGTATCAGTGGTGGAAAAAATTGCAAAGCCTGCCTCTCCTTATCTCTTGATTAGTATATGGTCATCAAGAGAGTGGGGGTTCTCTCTCTCTCTCTCTCTCTCTCTCTCTCTCTCTCTCTCTCTCTCTCTATATATATATATATATATATATATATATATATATATATATACATACATACACACACACACATACATACATGCACACACACACATACATACATACATACATAATGAGGCTGACGTTTAAACTATAGCTGATTCTAGAACACATATTCTTATAAATCCAGTGATCCTCCATTCTAGCTAAAAATTAGAATTATCTGTAGTACTATTTAAAAAATCAATATCTGGATCCCATCCTCAGAGATTCAGATTTCATTGGTACGGGGTAAGGCCTAAACATTAGTATAAAAAAATAAAAACCAAATCAACCCTCCTCAAGGTGACTGTAATGTTGTGAACTATGGTACTATGCTATTGTGTTTCTTCCTCTACCATTTCTGTGGTAGAAATAATAGCACAAATCAATACCAACCGAGACAAAGCAGGCTTTTGACCACTTCCTCACCTCTAATTCACCTCAGAAAGTAGCAGCCTGGCTTCCACACTCACCATCCACTCAGACTGCTCATGTTAGGCTACCCATTAACTTCTACCTGACAAATCCACTGTCCTTTAAATACTCAGTCTTCCTGAATCATTTGACACTATGCTTAGAGCATCATGCTTAAAACTATGCCTCTTCTCCATTTTGTAAAATAAGCTATCTACCTAACTGTCCTGAAGTTCCCAATGGATTTTCTTCTGTAGCTCATCCCTATAACTTTGTTGTTTCCTAGGGTTGCTTCTTCACGCTCTACCTTTCTCGTTCAACACATTTGCATTTCTGCAGTTATATCACTCACTTCCACATTATTAATTACCCTCTAAGAAAAACAAACTCTTTATTTCTGCTTCCTGCCCAGTCTGTCTCCTGGGCCTCATTCCCACATATCCAGCAGAGTATTCCGAATGTCTCCACCTACTTCATTGCAGACAAAGGAGGATGGCCCAGGAGCGTGGGGTCTCTGTTTTCTCTGGGTTGGTTGTTCTATGCATTGTGTAGGAACAAGATGGTCACTTACTCCCAGCTCCTGAAGGTGAAGTAAATGCCTTCCAAGCCCACCTCTTTAGCCTCAGAGGTCATTGTACTGATGATGGCAAGGAAATGCTTACTTAAGAATTTTATTTTAATACAATGTTAAGGAAAGAGAAATCAGGAGAAGTACATTCTTTTAGATCCTTTGCCTAGTCTCAGGTTCACCTACACATAGTTATCCTACCAAAATACAAGCCAAAGGAGAAATTGCTCACACTCATGGTTGATTTTCTATTTCTCAAATTTCTTTATCTGACTCTTTGTATTACTAACTAGAACTAATATATTCTAGTTTTCCTCCTTTATTCAATTCAAATGTTTACCATATTTTGCTGTGTATAATGTGCACATTTTTGCCCAAATTTGTAAGGGAAAAATGAGAGTGCGCATTATACATGGATAGTACTAATTCCATATGTATATACATGTTTTTAATTCTTTTATTTATGCTTATGAGTTAAAAGTGTAACTCTAGAAATCAATAACAATATCCGTATGCAATATAATACCCTGGAATACGATAATCAGTTTTGTTGAATTTACGACAAACTTGCAACAACAAAGAGTTCTCAGCCTTCTATGATGCGTAAATATAAATTTCTTACCGTACATAAAATTTCTTGTACCTTGTTTCTGTTCTTGTGTTTTGTAATTATTTATTACACAAAATTTCTGTTCTTGTTTTTGTAATTATTTATTACATAATATGTTCAAAAAATAAGTGCTAAAAATTCCTTTATAATAAAAAAAAGTACCTAAATGTAAACAAATAAAAATTTTAATTAAAAAATTAAAACAAAAAAATTTTTCCCTGAAAGTTTGGGCCAAAAATGTGGGTGCACATTATACACAAGAGCATATTATACATGGCAAAATATGGTATTTTCAGATTTTCCAGCTTTCTTTCTGTTATTGATTTCTAGTTTAATTCCATTGTAGCCTAAAAGCAGAAATTGTAGGATTTGTATTCTTTTAAATTTGTTAAGGTGTGTTTTATGTCCCCAAATATGGTACATCTTGATGAATATTGCAAGCATGAGAAGAATATGTAACCTGTTGTTGAATGAAGCAGTCTATAGGTATCAATAATAATCCGCTGTTTGATAAGGCTGTTGAGTTCAACTCTATTGGTTAGGTCCTTCTAAACAAGTAAAGTTTATGATAAGGAAACTTCAGACATTTTGTTTCCATTAAAACTTATCATCTACTTAGAAGTCATTTGTCTTCAGAATAATGAATGATACATTTTGCTCCACCTCTGTTATATGACAGTAGTTAGAATATATTTTGGTTAAAATTCAAAATGTGTTTTTATTTTAATTTGGGGTGAACTTTTTAGTTTCATTTAAATTTTAGTATAAAAGTTGTAATTGGAGAAGATGGAGAAATTAGTGGCTCCACTAACTCCTACTTTTTCAACTATGAACTTGTTCCATTAGTCTGATTTTGTTGTTTTTGTAGTGATAAGAAGCTGCATCCAAAACTAAAGTGATATTTTTTTTCCTAAATCTGAAGATATGAGATATACTTTTTTGAAATTGCTACCCGATTGGCTTTATTGGACCTTGTGTTTTAAGCATTCATCCAAAGAATCCCATTTGTGTAAGCAAACTGTTTATTAGATTAAGTGGCAAGATCACCAATAATTTTTAAGATAAAAATTTTACAAAAAAAATACAGTTTGTTTTATTTTTACATACTCAGCAAGTGTGAATTAATGCTCAAATTGCTATCATTAATGGCATTGACCTCACAAGACTACAACTACCATTCAGTTTTCATCTTTCTTATATTTTAAAAATATTAGCTAAATTTTGAATTAACTTACATCTGTATTTTGAGAATTTTAGAAGTAGAACAAAAACATATTATCATTATTAAACTCTTGAGTAGTTAATGATTTTTAAAGACTAAAGAAACATACTCCTATTTTTTTAGGAGAAAAAAGAAAAAATGCAAAAAATTAAAAGATCACTTACTGATATTTTATATTCTGCTGTGTATAGTCTTTGAACAACCAAATATCAAGAGCAGACATGGATCCTAAAACAGCACTTTGTTAAAAACTGCTGCTTTAAAATGTGACACTCTAAGGGGCTCTCAAATGCCTAGTCAGTTTTCACTGTGGCATTTACTATAGAAAATCGAACAGAATGTCTGGTTGTACTTTTCCATTCCTAGTGGCTCTCCAAATACCAAATGACATTACTGACCAGAATGATTCTCAGTATTTGCTTTCCCTAAGCATGAATTTTAAAGCTGTTTTCACATCATGAAGTTCAGCAAGGACAAGTAAGCCACAGTCTCTGCCCTCAAGGAGCTTACATGCTATCGAGAGATAGCATGTAAGAGATAAATAGAAAACTAACTATAGATAGTCAAGTAAATACTATGCTCTTTGTGGGAACACAGGGGAGGAAACTAGTAATTCTCCTGAAAGAGTTAGAAAAACTTCTACAGAAGAGGTGAGATTACAGTTTGCCTTTGACAATTCAATTTATTCCACAGAAAACACGTCTGAGGGAAATGGGGAGAAATTAAAGAAGCAAACTCACACACATTTTTGAACTTATAAGACTGTATAATTGGTTAATAAAAATAACCTCTAATATAGTTATCAGAAAATCAAGAAAGATACTCAGCACTGAAGGCAATGGAGCTATAACTTAGGACATTAAGGAAGAAGGACTCATTTCTTATTTCTAAACTTTATCATTTTCTAATGAGTATGAAAATCAAAGAATATAAAAATGCTTGCACTCTAGCTACCATTTAAGTATTTATTATAGGCAGGGCATAGTGCTAGTAATTTCTTTAAATGTAATGTCCCAATTGATTCTGTCAATAACTCTTTCAGTTAGGTATTATTATTCCCATTTTACTTGTATACCCCACAAAGATCAGTAAAGGTTAAATAAACTTCCTGAGATCACTTGGCTAGTAGGTGGTATAAGATGGATTCAAATCCACACTGTCTAATTCCTAAGTTGCTTCATGCTCTTCGCCACTGTGTTGCATTATCTTCATTGAACAAGAGATGTGCTGAAAAGAACATCAAGAAACCCAGGCATACCTGATCCCTACTTTCTAGAAGGAAGCACTCAGAGTGGGGTCTTAGCCTGAAAGGAATCTGCAGAGACTGAGTTCAGAACACTCACTAAGTCAGTTTTTTTAATTAACGGCTATTAATATGAATTTAGCAATCCCAGTACTTGGTTTCATAATTCAGCATATCACTCCTCACATCTTATGGTTAGGGTTAGAGGATAGTCTGTTGACCTTCCATTTCCTTGGCACATGACTACAAAATCCTAACCTACACACATGGAAACCCTACTCCCAGTCTCTGTCCTTAAAATTCCATCGATTTAGTAATTTTCTTCTGTTTTTGATGCTAGGACTCTATATCAAACTAGGAATTCTCCACTATTAATAACTGCAGAAGAAATATGAGACAGTGGATAGAGATGGGGGATTTAATTTTGGCTGAATATTCCTAAATAGATAACCAAAGAGAGAAGCGCTGGCAGCCAAGGACATTTCTGTCCCAATTTTCATTTGTGATGACCCACAGACTCCAGGAAAAAGTGTCTGGCAGACTCACTTGTAGCTGACGCAAATGTCTGTGAGTCACAGAAGACCAGGTGGCTGTTGGTCAAATGCCTGACTTCTGGGATTGACCAAAGCTAGTCTATAATCGATAATTCTTGTTCCTTCACAAAATTATTACTCAGAAATACATCAATCAGTCACATTTCTCATGAAGCTTTTGTTTTACAGATTACATACTACTTCTACATTGAAAAGACAAGTGAAATCCATCCTTAATTCACCTATTTCACACTTAATTGAATGCCATAAAGAACATTCGTAATGGTGAGTTACCCATGAAAACTGCTTGAGTTTTTCTCTCTATTAATTATCTATAAGAGAATAGCATTGGAAAAGGCAGTAGATTTCAGCAGATTTCAATTTTTTTATCACACATTAGACTATAAACCATCTCATCTAAAGTTGTCAGTTTAAAGATATACTTGAAGTGGAAAAGGACGAGTTAAAATATCTTGGAGAATCTTTGCCTTCATAGGCAAGTTTCAGCAAGTCTTACTTGGAGAACAGTGAAATGATGCTTTTTTTAAAAATCTATTAAACTCATGAAGCAAAAAGGGGAATCCATGGAATACTTCTGAAGCCAGTGTGCACAGTATGCATATTAACTTGTAAGCTAAAGGAAATTATAACAGAAATTGATTTAAAGATTTAACACTGGGGAGATTATTTTAGTATGACAAAGTTAATATATTCAGTAATGGAATGACTACATTTGCAAACCTCCTAATTGGATTTTTGTCTTTATATAAATTGCAAAGCTCTTCCACCTATTGTAAATGAAATGGCACATCTATCTTGATAATTATCACTTAATATTGAGCAAGCACCTCTGAGCTTGTAACTCATATAAATTTGGACTTTTATTATTAAAACAGGTGTTTATGTACCTTTAAGTTATTACTCATTTTTAACTCTAGTAAAATAAAGAATGGAATGCTCTAATATTCTTCTGATATATTAGAGATAAAAGCTTAAGATGGACACTAGTAATAGGCATTATAAATTATAAAAGATTCATTAAAGAAAATCGGTTACCTGTTATTATTATTATCACCAGTATCATGACTGTTAAGAATAAGGCTATAAAATTTTAAAATAACTAGTAATAAACTGATTTCTTTCAAAGTATTATTACTTTACAGGGTAAAATTAATGAACATTACTTTATCAAAAACAGAGAAATATAACTAACAGTTTGTCTTTACTGAGGGCATCATATTTTAATGAATGTGCTCTAAGAAATGAGGAAAAAGCAGGAAAATACATCAACTATATATAATTAAATAATTGGGAAATAAGTTATATTTCTTTAATTATCATATTTTGCCATGTATAACGCCCATCCATGTTTTTGGCCCAAACTTTCAGGGAAAAAAGTCTTTCATTTTAATTTTTTAGTTCAAATTTTTGTTTACATTTAGGTACTTGTTTTTTGTATTATAAAGGACTTTTGGCATTTATTTTTAACATATTATGGTACAAGAAATTTTATGTAAGAAATAATTACAAAACACAAGAATAGATATAAAGTACAAGAAACTTTATATACTGGTAACAAATTTATGATATTTATGCATCATAGAAGGCCATAGAAGTATGCATTATACATGGCAAAATATGATACTTAGAGATTAAACAATACATTTCTAAATAACGCATGGTTCAAAGAAGAAATATCAAGAGAAATTTAAAAATATTTTAAACAAAATTAAAATACAACCTGTAAAATTTTGTGAGATTCGGTGAAAGCAGTACTTAGAGGGAAATTTATAGCATTGAATGCATGTTCCCTAAGGTTAAAGCTTAGATTATTGATTTTTGATCTTAAAAAAGAAGAAAGATCAAAAACCAATAATCTAAGCTTTAACCTTAGGGAACTAGAAAAAGAACAAATTAAATCCAAATTAAGCAGAACAAAATGAAATAAAAATTAGAGCAGAAATCAATGAAATTGAAAAAAGAAATCAATACAGAAAATCAACAGAACAAAACCTAGTTCTTTGGGAAGATCAATAAAATTAATAAGCTCCTAGCAAGACTAAGGGAAAAAAAAGACACAAATTACTGACATCAGAAATGAAAAACAGATTTTGCACTATGAACAACCCTGTGCCCACTAATTTGATAACCTAGATGAAATGGACCAATTCCTTAAACAACACAATCTTTTAAAACACACAAGAAATAGACAATCTGAATATGCTTATACCATTAAATAAATTGAATCAATAATTAATCTTCCAAAGCAGAAAGCACCAGACCCAGATGTATTGAATTCTACTAGTAAATTTTACCAAACATTTCAGGAAGAAATTATACCAATTTTTTACAATCTCTTCTAGAATAAAGAAATAGAGGGAATACTTCTTATTCCATAAGGCCAGCATTACACTAATACCAAAACCAGAAAAGGCATTACAAGAAAATTACAGAGTAATCTCTCTCATAAACACAGAAGTAAAAATCTTGATTAACAAAAAATCTTGATTAACAAAAAATTAGATAATCAAATCCAACAATATATAAAAAGAATTATACAACACAACCGAGTAGGATTTATCACAGGTATGCAAATCTCATTCAACATTCGAAAATCAATTAATGTAACCTGTCACATCAATGGCCTAAAGAAGAAAAACTGATCATATTAAAACATGCAGAAAAAAAATTGACAAAATTCAACACCCACTCATATAAAAACTTTCAGCAACTCAGGGATACAGAGGAACTTCCTCAATCTTTTGTGATAAAGAATATCTACAAAAACCCTGCAGCTAACATCATACTTCATGGTAAGAAACTTGAAGCTTTCCCACTAAGATCAGTAACAAGGCAAGGATGTCCCCTCTCATCACTGCTTTTCAACATCATACTGGAAGTCCTACCTAATGTAGTAAAAAAAGAAAAGGACATTAAAAGTATACAGATTGGGAAGGAAGAAATAAAACTGGTTTTGTTTGCAGATGACATGATTACATAGTAGAAAATATGAAAGAATTAACAACAACAAAAGAAATCCTTAAACTATAAGCAATTACAGGAAGGTTGCAGAATACAAAATTAATATACAAACGTCAATTGCTTTCCTAGAAACCAGCAATGAACAAGTGGAATTTGAAATTAAGAACATATTAATATTTACATGAGCACTAAAAAAAATATATTTCTAACAAAGTATGTAGAAGATTTATATGAGGCAAACTATAAGTCTTGGACGAAAATATCAAGAACTAAATAAATGGAGAGATATTCCAAGTTTGTGACTAGAAAGTCAATATTGTCACGATGTCAGTTCTTCCCAACTTGATCTTTAGATTCACCACAATAACAATCAAAATCCTAGCAAGTTATTTTGTGAATATTAACAAACTGATTCTAAAGTTTATAGAGAGAGGCAAAAGACACACAATAGCCAATTCAATATTGAAGGAGAAGAAAAAACTCCAAGGACTGACACTACCCACTTTGAAGATTTACTATAAAACTACAATAATCAAGACAGTGTGGTATTGACAAAGGAATATACAAATATACCAATGGAACAGAATGTAAAGCCCAGAAATAGACCCCCATAAATATAGTCAATTGATCTTTGACAAAAGAGTAAAGGCAATACAATGGAGCAAAGATAGACTTTTCAACAAATGTATGCTGGAACAACTGGACATTCAAATGCAAAAAAAAAATGAATCCAGACACAGATCTACATCTTTCACAAAATTAACTCAAAATGAATGTAGATCTAAATGTAAAATGCAAAACAATAAAATTCTTAGAAGGTAACATAAAAGAAGATCTAAATGACCTCGAGTATGTGATGACTTTTTAGATAGAATACAAATGGCACAATCTGTGAAAGAACTGATAAGTTGAACTTCATTAAAATTCAAGCCAAATAAAACCCAAAACCTCCTTCATTAGGTGACTGAGTAAATAAACTGTGGTACATCCAGACTATGGAATATTATTTAGTGCTCAAAATAAATGAGTTATCATGGAGGACATGGAGGACAGTTAGTACACACACCGTGTTTCCCTGAAAATAAGACCAGGTCTTATATTATTTTTTGCTCCAAAGGACGCATTAGGGCTTATGTTCAGGGGATGTCATCCTGAAAAATCATGCTAGGGCTTATTTTCCGGTTAGGTCTTATTTTGGAGAAACATGGTATTAGTAAGTGAAAGAAGTCAACATGAAAAGGGACATACTGCATGATTCCAACTATATGACATTCTGAAAAAGGCAAAACTATGGAGACAATGAAAAATTGCCAGGAGTTACAGAGGAGGGAGGAATGAATAGGTAGAGTACAGAGGAAGTTTGGGGCACTGAAACAATTCTGTATGATGCTCCAATGGCAGATTATCATTATACATTCCCATAGAATGCACACCACCAATATGAGGTGTTACTGTGGGTTCATTGATTGTAACAAGTATACCACTGTGGTTAAGGATATTGACAGTACAGGAGGTTGTGTGTATGTCCGGCAGAGGGTACATGGGAACTCTCTGTGCTCATTTTGCTCTACCCTAAAACAGATATAGAAAATAAAGTTTATTAATTTTAAAAATCTCCAAGTAACAATGCCATTTATTCTCCGTAGACGAGTACTTAAAAATTGGAAATGTCATCAAACCAAATGTGGCAAAATTGAAAATAATGACTTTACTACATGTATACAAAAAAACGACTTATCATGTAAGATGGGAAAAAACATTTTTTGTTCATGTTTCTCTTCCTCCAAATAATCAGCAGACTTTGTTATTCATGGATCATTCACAACTATAAAATTGCTCTCCAGTTATATACCTCAAACTTACTTGATTTCCAACACAATTTTAAAATTATGATATACTTCCAGAACCCCAATAGGAACATATTAATCTATGAATTTTTCATATACCTTTAACATTGAAAATGTTACCGTTGTGTGCTAAAGACAGAAAACCAGAAGATACAACATGAGGAGATGGTCAGTGTCAATCATCCAGCACCCAAGTATTGGTGATGCTGCCTCTGCTTTAACACACTGATCAAACAGCATGTATCAGGTACTTTCTTTTTTTACTTCCTAACATTGTTGGGAATTTTCTTAAAGTTAGATTCCAGCATAATATATCTATATAGCCATATACCTATATATCTATATCTATATCTATCTGTCTATATATATATATATATAGACTATATATAGACTATATATATATAGATATACATATATATCTATATATATATAGACTATATATTTAGACAGATAGATATAGATATAGATAGATTTAGATAGAGATAGAGATAGAGATAGATTTAGATATAGGTATAGATATAGATATATACAGATATATATATATATATATATGTATCTTAAACTTTTTTTACATTTAAAATACATCTAAAAGGAAAGGTGTTGTTACTACTTTTGCATAGAACACTTATTAACACCTTGAGAAACACTAGTATTCTGGAGAACAGGATTTGAAAAATTCTGCACTAGATGAGTAAGCCCCTCCAGAATAAAGGAGAAATAGTCTATTGAAGTGAACAAACAGTATTGTCTTTCATCCTGACAAACACTGACAAGGTATTAACAGAGAAGTTTGCTAAGCTATAGTGTTATTTCTACTCTTAGGAGACACTGCTAGAAATAGCACATATTATATTCCTTCAAAAGCTGTTGGTTTTCTGATATACATATGCATGATGAGCATGTTAGGGCTGGCAGAAATCATTAAAAGCTGTTCTTGAAGATGGAGAACCTTCAGAAAATGAATATTAAATTCACAAGTCAGTACTCCATTGTGTTATAGTTTGATATATAGGGCTCTCAGGATCTCTAACCTGATCAACCAATGATTTCCTTCCTCCCCCTATACAATTATTCTGGAGAGAATATTTTCTATATAAGTAAATGAAAGAAGAATGATACTTGATATCTCTACTTCATATGTCTACAGCAGTGGTCATATTTATTTTCATCTGTATTATATGTAAAAATAATTTGATTAAAATTTTCAACTAGTAACAGCAATAAAAACACAAAAAGATTTCATAATTGTTAGCTTTAAAGTGTATAGATGGCCGAGGCCAACTGGAATAACAGAGTATTGTGGCACAAGTCAGTCTTTCATGGAGACTGAATATCATTGTGTGATGCAGGTTCACCAAAATGTTCCAGGCTTTGGGTATCCATATCCCCTAATGAATTCATTCTCCTTAAACAAAGGTTCAACTACTGAAACCAGATGGACTAAAAAGCTATTTTCCTATTGTATGATAAATACATTTCAAAACTCATTACACTTTATGGTTCTGATATAAATATGCATTATTGATGAAAATACATGAAAGTTACTTGTGGACTAAAAAGATTCTTTGATTTTTATTTTCCATTGTAGACATTAGCTTAGTTTAATTTTATCTATGGTTAAGTCATATGTTATGTGGTATCTAACGATATTGTAACTTAACAATCCAATCCTGCAACAAAGACCAGTTTGCTAAAGAAAAGCACGCAGTAGAGAATAAGAGCATACCTGACAAAAACATTCTATAGCACTGCTTCAGTGGAAATACAGAGAAGGAAGGAACAAACTGAAAGCAAGAGCAACATACTAGGAATCAATTGATATTTGCTTTGCCATCTATCCTATAAATCATCCTTTTTCCTGGAATATAACAATAACACACACACATTGTATTTTATGTTTCCAAGATGAAAACAAATGAATGTGTTTAATCTGAGAATTAAAAAGTAATTGCTGTGATAGCTCACATTTCAGAAAGTATAACAATATTCTAAGTCTTGAAGAGGCGCAACAAGGTTTTTATCTGTATATTTATTTTGAATATTATAAATTCTTCTGAAATAAGAGGACAGTGTATGGCACTTGCAGTTTCTGTTGTGTAACTTGTCTTGAAAAGGCTGTATTCAGTTAGTTTATCTCATTTTTCAGGCAATTTTCTGACCCTTGAAGAAGCAATTAAGGAAGACCTCTTCCTGGCTGCTTTGCTAAATGTGCTTAGTGCCATCTGCTGCATGCTTCCGGCTACTGTAGCGGGAACTACTCTAGTTAATAAGAGTTTATGAATCTAGAAAGAGCTGGCATCATATTTATCAACTTGCAATCCATGTGTGAAAAGTAAACATACTGTATTAGTATTCTCACATAGAAAACTCTTTTGAAACTTAGAAATAGTTAACAATAACGACTAGCTTCGTGATTCTTACACTAAAAATATTTTTAATGTACTCTATTTCCTCTTTTTAAAGTCTATGTGTAATATTTCCATCTGATATTCATCAGTAGCATCAGCTTCACCTCTTCTACAGTGAAGTTATTATCTTTCAGCTTGCTCCTTAGAAAGTAACGAATCTATTGTATTTGGAAGCACCAAAAATAATTTAATGGCACTAATAATAAAGTTTATTGGGGGAATTTCACATTGTACTTTTTTTTTTATGAAAGGTTTGATTTTGAGCTAAGAAAAATAAATAGGAAGATATAGAATGACATCAAAAAATAGATGAGCCCATTATTATGAAAAGTATTTCCAAAGATACATGTTAGTAGCTAACTAACTAAGTGGAGAGAAAAGTCTGCTTGTGATTAGATTATTTCGTGGAACAGAGCAAGTTGCACCCAGGTAAGCAATCCTATGATTCCTTAACCAACAACACCGTTTGGAAACAACACGTTCCGTAACCCTTTTGAAGACTGGTGCACACCATGTAACTATATTACTTTGATACTTTATTTCCTTACTTAGGTTGTCTTTTTCTGATATTACATTCATTACTTTAAGATCTGGTATATGTTAGCGTGGCTTCTAGTTAAGATCAAGCTCTTGTGTCTACTGTGATTCTAGTTTGTCCCATGTTCTAATTCTGAATGCCGTGAATTTCCTTAAGGGTCAAGCAAGCGTGCTGCCTAGAGCGACTCTGTTATTTAACAGATGTTCTTCCAGCTCTCACCTCACCTGGTTGGTCGTTCTTCGGATTACTTGCAAGGGACTCAGTATAAATTTCAACTAGATTTTCATACTTGTGGCAAGCATGATGAAACATGCTCTGTTGAGATAATCACACAGTTTAATCCTTAACAGTCAAGTTTATTACCTAAATATGTGGGTATAAAATGCCAAAAAAGTATTGCCACAGTCTTTATCTCTTAAACTATCTGCTAGCAACAGTTACTCTGTAAAAATCTTTTAAGCTTGTTTTTCTTTTTGTTCCAGAGAATTGTACCTTCCTTTCACCCTGTCTACAGAACATCCTCATCTGGCAGATAATTAATTCAAGAATCCTATTCCCTGGAGTGTTTTAAGATCATAGCCTCCGAAAAGTACACAGCCACTTCCTCAATATTGGAAATGAAGCAGACAGTGTGATAATGCAAAAGATGTTTAATTATTTATGAAACAAATCACAGTTGCAAAGTGATAAAGAAATTAGAAGCATTAGAGTAAAAGACTTCAAGGACAAATATGACCAAAGGCGCTGCAAGCTAATAACAAATGTATTGTAAAGATATTTAGATTATCAGGACTCTTGAAAGAAAAGTATCAGTTATTATTTCTAAAAGCCAATTGACTAGAGTTGATCAAAATATTTCCCAATCCCTATGAACATAAAGTAATATTTAGATTTTCTTTTTTAGTCACAAAGAATTAATGTTATTTTGTGTACAACAAAGATAGAATTTCACAATATTCAACGCAAGCCCAACTGTACTCCTTCCCAGGAATTCTTGTCACACCCTACGCTGATTAGGAAAAGGGCAGTTTTTTGCTTAGAAAGCCTTTTCGTTTCTAAGACACCTTTATTTAACATTGGTAAAGAAAACCACGAGACAGCTACTGTATTCTGTCTGCCCTAAATATCCCTTTGCTATGTTCCATCCAGTCTCCATGTTTTTATGCTCTCCTGATGCTTCTCTTAGATCCAAGTAATCTGATAAATCTATTCTCTCTACACTGCAGTGCCTAGATGAGTTTCCTTTCATGGTAGATTTTACATTACAAGAAACAACCACATGGCAAGGTACTACCTTCTGAACACTGCCTGTGCACAGTAAACCTGACCATAGCTGTGTGAGGGGCCAGGTTTGCTTATCCATTATGACTGGAAAATGTGTGCTGCACACACTATTCATTCAAGTCTTTCTAATTCACGTTATTTAACCCATAACCGCTAAAAACAAACAAACAAACAAACAAGTAGTAGTGAAACGACTGTTTTAATCCATGTCAGTTGGGTCCAAAATACATTCCTTTTTCAGAGAGCTACACCTACAAATATCAACAGAGCTGCGTAAAAAATCAGGGTTAGACCCAGAACATCATGGATTTCTGCCAGTGATCTAGCATATTCTGTTCAGAGTTTGTCAAGAATAAAAAGCCAGCATTTAGGCTTATTTTCTACCTTTCAGTTTGACTTAATTCTTTAAACTATCTCTTTACTAAGGCACCTATCTTTTATCCTGACATATTTAACATCTCGTCTAAAACATGGCATGCTATCCAAAAACATTTTCTGTTATCTCAGTCTAGGCCCCATTTTAACACTTATTTCAGTCTTTGTTTCCTACTCTTCGTCCATTTGCCATCTGTTTTGGACTAACCCACATCTTCTACCATACCACCTTCCATTGTATTTCTTTTCTACCTTTCAGAAAAGGGACTTCTTAAAATATTCCAGAGAAGACAGGAAAAGTCTAGAAATAAATTCAGTGAAATAAGTCAGGTAAATATAAGATAAAATTTGCAGGAGTTGGTTGGGGTAATAAAACAGAAAATAAATTCAGGATTTGCTGTGATGGAAAAATGAGTTGGGCATTTCTAGGTAACAGTGGCTCAACAACAACAAAAAGCCTCTTGAAAACCAACACACCAGTTTACAGAAACAAATTGCTTCTGAGAGAGCCCTTTTTTTGTTTTGTCAAGCATGAAATGTCCAATATCTATCAGTAGGAATGTGAAAAGGCACTCCTAAGGCCCTCTTGGATTCATCCTTTGTTCAAAGCCTAAAAATTAAACTTTAGTTCTATCCCATGACAAGAGCTTATACTCAGCTCTCCCCTGGGGCTTTGCAGGAATGAGACTTTAGCCCTCAGAGAACAGGTGACTAATCTCAAATTCCTCTGCGAGTCTGGAGTCTGTGTAGGACTCAGGGTAAACATTCTCTGCCCACTGAATTACCTTAAAACACTCACATGCCTTGGGTGAGAACGTCTGCGTATTTTGTGCATTTATGTATTGTACTAAATATACTTTAGAATGGTATATTGCTTTGATTTCCTTCACTGTTCATTTTTCTGATCACAATATTCATTCTATTTTGCTGAGTAAATCGGATCAGATTAATTTTTATGTTTTAAGTAGTAGTAGAGTGTAGGAAAGTATTTTTTGTTACGTGAGAGCACTATACAATCCAATATAACCATTTAGTTCAATATTAAAAAGGCACCTGTAATCAGCCTTTCAAAATTACTAATTGATGTGCCGAGAACTATAAGGAATGCTTCTAGATGAATATAGCTATAAAAGTCAGCATTTCCCCCCTTCTCCCACCGGAAAACAGAAAAGCCACAAAAACTGAAATCTGCAATTTTAGTGAAACTAGGAGACAGATATATTCCAGACTCAACATACATATAAGGTTGCAAAAAAAAAAAAATTTTTAGCATTGTTACCAACTGTGTATGAGAGTTCTAGTTCCTCCACATGCTCACCAACACTTGGTGTGGTCAGTCTTTTTAATTGTAGGCATTTGAATAGGTGTGTACTTGTTTTTTGCTGTTATCTTCATGTGTATTTACCTAATGACCAGTGATGTTGAGCACCTTTTCATGCACTTATTTGTCATCTGGATATGTTTGGTGAAGTGTCTGTTAAAAGATTCTGCTGATTTTAAAATTGACTTGTTTTTCTTACCCTGTTTTGAGAATTCAAATGTTGCCAATCTGGTGGTGGGCAGCAGGGGGGTAGTATTGTTATCTTATTATGATTTTAACTAGCATTTCCCTGATTGTAAATGAAGTCAAGCACTTTTACAAAGGTTTATTGGCCTTCGGACGCTTTTTGAGGAAGTACCTACTCATGTGTTTTGCACTTGTTTTTCTATTGGATTTTCTCACTTTTTATTGATTTGTACAAGTTCATTGTATGTTATGGAGATGAGTCCTTTATCTGTTGGCAAATAGGTATCCCACTCTGTGGCTTGGTAATCATTTTATAGTACCTTTGGTGAGACTAAATTTGTAATTCTAATGTAAACATATCTATTGATTTATTTTTTTTAAGTGAAAGGACTTTTTTTTTCTTTCTATTGATCTTTTCCTTTATGCTTTGTGCTTTGTTTGTCTTATTTGAGAAATATTTCCCTTCCCAGATGTCGATAATATATTACGCAAACTTATTTCCAATAGCTTTACCATTGTCCTGTCACATTCAGGTGCCTCATCATCCACCTGTGAACGGTGTAAGATAAGGATCCACTTTTATTTTTCTCACATAGATACTTAACTATTATTGCACTATTTATTTAAAAGATATCCTTTTCCTCTGCTCAATCCAATGTCCATAAATGCATGATTCTGTTTCTAGGCTCTCTCTTCTGTCCCATTGTGCTGTCTTAATAATTCCAAACTGTCTTAATGTTACTAAATCATGATATCTGGTTGAGATATCTGGTAACTTGTAACGTGTCACAAACTAACATATTTACCACTTTCTTTGCTTTTTGTCCCTATTCATCTCAAATCTTTCATCTTGGGTTATTTTTATTCTTATTAAGTACATCATTTATAATTTATTTTCAATACAGTTTTGTGGGTGTTGAACCAACTCCCAATTTTTTTGTTTCTCTGAAGATTTTACATTCATTTTTAGAGGATAATTTCACTGGCTATCTATCTTAAAACTTTAAAGATACTGTTTTACGGACTCCTAGCATCCTTGGTCACTGTTAAGAAGTAAGCTGCCAGTCAAGCTGCTGTTTCTTTAGAGGTAATCTACCTTTTCTTTCTCTTGTTATGTTTAAGATTTTCTCTTTGCCTTAGGTATTCTGCATGTTCATTATTGTATGTGAAGACATGTGCTGTTTTTTTAATTCAGACTTTATTGAGATAATGGTAGATTCATAGGCAGGGGTAAGAAATAATACAAAGATCCCATGTACCCTTTTCCAATCTCTCCCCAATGTTAAAATTTTTAGTATAATGTCACAATTAGGAAATTAACATTTATACAATCCTCTGATCTTATTCAGATCTCTCAAGTTTCACTTGTATTTATTTGTATGTATTTAGTTTTGTATAATTTTATCCCATATGTAGGTTTGTGTGTCCCTATCCCAGTCAACATAAAGAATCTTTGCAATACTGTTAGAATCCTTCGTGTTGCCTTTTTATAACCACACCCATCTCCCTCTTGCAGCCTCCTGGGTCTAGAAGGACAAACTCAAAATTCAATTACTCGTGTTGTTTTAGAACTTCTCAGTTTATGTCCTATGTCTATTATAATAGTACGTCAATTACAATTTCCATCTTTTTGTCCTTTCATGTCGCATTCTGGAAAATTTGTTCTAACCTATTTTCTAGCTCACCAACTTTCTTTTCAGCTCTTTCTAGTCAGTTGCTAAATCTTTCCACTGAGTTCTTAATTTTAGTTACAGTTTTAGAATGAGAAGTTTGGTTTGATTAAAATAAGTATATTTTTAAAATAATTTTCTGTTTCTTTAGTCTGCTATTCTCTGTATTTTTAGCTTATAAGCATAATTTGTCTTATATGTCTGTTAATTTAAATATCTGAAGTCTTTGTGATTTCATTCTATTGCCTACTTTTCTATGCTGGTTCTAATTTATGGTATTTTATTTTCTTGTGTGTCTGATTACTATATTTGAAAAAAAAAATAATTGCAGGAATAATGTGAGCACTCAAAAGAGAATTTTCATTTGCTTTTGCCAGGAGCTTGGGGGTACTACAAAACTGTCATCTACTGAGTCTGCAGGTTCAAGTAAGGGCTACTTTCCTCCTGGTTCACCCTTCCTCAGAGGGTATAACTCTTTTCAAACTCTACAGTCAGGTAGGAATTGATTTTGAAGTCTGTCCTTTTGCCCCAGGAGGCTGCCAAAACCACAGCTCAGTCCCACAGCTGTAAAAGCAGCTTTTAATTTTGAGCCTAACCCTCAGAATTTTCAGTTTATCCTAAATTTTGGCTAGGTAATTCTTCATTATCTTGTTATCTCATTTACAGTTTTAGAAAATTTTTAACATTTTATCCAGCTTTTTTAAGCTGTCATTCAGGATGCTGAGGACCCACTAAATAGCACTATTTTTTTTATATTTTTGAAATTTTAATCATGTAAATGTAATACCAATTTAGGAATTACACACACACACACACACACACACACACACACACACACACATTCACACATTATGGAAGGATTCCAAAGATGCACTTGTGAGAGTAGGAAAATTTGGGAGAATTTTATCACGGCTATCCATGCCATAATACTCTGTAAAATCAACCACACAACCATGGAGTCTGTGTTTTGTTATTTACGTTTGAGGTTAAAAAAAAAAAAAAAAAAAAAAAAAAAAGATGTACAGATTGCCAAAACTCCTTGGCACAAATACAACTAAAACACAGAATGGAGTGTAGGGGTGAAGGAGAGCAGACTTATTTTCCATATTAATCACATAAGTTCATTTACTACTGGAAGTTTCTAAGGCAGCTGAATTTAAAATAATAAATCAGATTTTTTTTTTTTTTTTTTTTTAGTTTTAAAAACTGTGTCCTCAAATTAGCTATAAGGAAAAATGATAATTGGTACTGTTACATTTAATTTGTCTTCTGTAGCCTGCTGAGCTCTGGAAAAGTCGCTAAATGGAATCTGTGAAGATAAGAGAGTAAGAGGTATCCTGCGCAAGAAAGCTCAGGCCTTGATCTACGATTAATTGAAGGCACATCTGTACAAGGCAGCAGCAACTTCAAAAAGTCATAGTTAAGTAGCTCTTAAATGTGGCTCCTTGAACAGCAATTATGCCTTAAGCCAAGAGTTATAGATGATAGGCTCCTTGAAGAGGGGAACAATTAAGATAACACTAATAAGGAAAGACATAAGGACCCACATAAAACTACGGGGGGAAAAAAAACCTCAAGAGTATATACTTGACAAAGACGTTTCTTTTTAATATCCTGTAAAATAAAGCAACAATTGTTGGTAGCTCATAACGTTGACTGAAACATAGTAAGATATTTTCACATAAAAAGAATCATAATTTAAATTAAGACAAAAGATGATGCGGAAAATCTATAAGTAAATCCCATTTAACATTGTCTATAAGTGCATCCTACTTAACCTTAAAGTATTCCCAAACACATTCACTCAGAGATCAAGCTGTGCTTTTATCCTCAAGATATTTTAACGCTCCACTTACAGCAATCTTAGGAAAATCCAGAATAGTAAAGATTTGGGAGCTCTCATTATCCTGTTGTTGATCTTTCTTCTTACCAAAAATGGCTTAGTAATGTCAGAGGAGGGTTACATTGAAAAAAGATATTTAAGAAGTTGAACCAGGGTTGACTCATTCAGAATGAGACCTACTACTAATTTTCTCCTTCTAATCCCTTCACCTTCTCCCTATCCCCCCTCCCATCTAGCAAGCTCTGCACAACTGAAGCTGAAGTAAAATAATATTGTACGTCAATTATAAGAAAAAAAAAGAAAATATATATATACATAATATATGTATATTATATAATATATATATTTAGTAACAGGAGGTGGACTATAGCATAAGAAAGATAGTCAGTGGTAGTATAACAGCTATATAAGACGTCAGAGGGGTAGGAGCTTGGGGGAGGAGGGTTATCACTTTGTGAGGGGTGGAAATGTCTATTATGTTGCGTTGTACACCTGGAACTAAAAAGAAAAAGAAAAAAAAAAGAATCAGATCTACTCTGATAGCCCCTAGGATGTCTCAGGTAACACTAATGTCTCATAGGAAATGAACTATTAGAAGAATGAACTTATTATACATAATAATACAGTTATTACAGTATGAATATGAGTTTGCTCCGCAGCACTTATTGAAGATAGTTTTTTTCAATTTTTTTCATTAAATATTGTGTCGATTCAAAAATATGAATAAAGTATGTATAAGGTACAAAAATATCAGTGTAATACTTCAATAAACACATTCTTATTGACAGCGCAGTTTAAGAAACCCAGCATTTCTGTCACTTTCTAAGTCTCCTAGATGCTGTTATCCCATCTCATCCGTTTCCCCAGCCCTCCCCAATCTATCCCAAATAACCATAATCATAATTTCAGTATCATTCCTTTGCTTTTTAAAATTGTTACCAAGTATATTTATATATGCAAATAGTATGCTGTTTACTTTTTGCATGGTTTAGTACTTTATATAAATGGAATGATGTCAAGTGTGTTCTTGAATTTGTTTTTTTTCCTCCTTAGAGATTCATAAACATTGTATATGTGGTTGCAATTGACTCATTATCCCATTGTTTACTATTCTCTTGTATGAATATTCCACAGTTTATTTATTCAGTTTACTATGGGGTTGTTTCTATATTTTTCCTTTCTTCTTTTTTTCTTTTTTCTTTTTACTGTTAACAAACAGTGCTTCTAATAACATCCTTGCACATATTTCCTGGTGTCCATGTGTATGTGTTTTTTGGAAATATAGACAAGAGTGGTATTTGTAGGTCATAGAATTGGTATATCTTCAACTCTATTGGAAAATGTCAAATATTTTTGAAGTGATGGTTCCAATTTACACAGCCACCAAGAGCACGTAGTAGTCAGGTGGCTCCACACATTAGGCAAAATATCATATTCTCACAGGAATTAACTTCTCATTATAGTCTTAATTTCCATTCCTCTGATTCTTAACAAGGTTGAGCATCTTATATTTTCTGGCTTTCTGTTTCTCTCAAGTGAAACGACTCTACACTTTCTTTTTCTCTTTTTGATCTATTTTATTAGATTGTTTGTCTTTTTCCTGTTGATTTTGTGTGAATTTATAGTCAGTTATATAGACTGCAAATAACTTCCAATTTTGGTTTGTCTTTTTATTTAATTTATGAATATTTTGAGCAGAAGTTCTTTATTTTAATGTACCCATTAATGTTTTTTGGGGTGTTGTTTTAGTAGCTTTCTCTACGCTGTAGGCATAAAGATAATTCTCTATTATTACATCAACTGGAAATTATGTTTGTATTTAGGCCCAATTTCATTTTTCACTATAATTATTCTAATGCTTTTTCTTTTAAAGTCTCTTTATCACCATTAATATGAAATGCCAACTCATCATCAATCAAGTTTATATATATTTCATTCTGTTTCTGGGAACTCTTCTTGACTGATAATTATTATAGTTTTATAATTATTCTTTACAATTTATCTTACTAAGGCAAGTTTGTTCTGTTCAGCAGTGTCTTAGCTATTTTGAACTCTGCTCTTCAATATAAATTTTAGAGCCAGTTAGTTTGTTAAGTTCCATAATAGAACAAAACATATAAAAAGAAAAAACAAAATCATCAGAATTTTTATTAAAATTGTATTATATTTACAGATTAACTAAAGGAAAAGCTGATATTTTTAAGATACTATATCTTCCAATCCATAAATATGGTATTTCTCTCCATTTATTTAGGTCTTACTTAGTACTGTTCAATTAAGTTTCATAATTTTCCCTATGAATGTCTTGCATATTTGTGATAATTTATTATTAGGTACTTAATTTTTTTAATGTCATGGTAAAGGTTATATTTGTTTGATTTCATTTTCTAACTCTTTGTTGCTAATGTACAAAAATGTGCTGGCAGAAGTTTTCCATTGATTTGTGTGTCCAGAAGCTTTGCTAAATTTACTCAAGGATTCTTTAGACGTTTCTACATAAGAAAATACATATGAGGTCAGACAATTAAGTTTGCTAACTTGTTGCAATGATGTTGCTAACCTGTTTTGATATCAGAGAGATTATTCATTATGAATTTGTACCAACTGGACAAACAGTTAACCAAGTTTACTATTTGGAAGTGCTCAAAAGACTGCATGAAAAAGTCAGACGACCTGAACTTTTCACCAACAATTCATGGGTCTTGCATCATGACAACATACCAGCTCACATGGCACTGTCAGTAAGGGAGTTTTTAGCCAGTAAACAAATAACTGTATTGGAACACCCTTCCTATCATATTTCCCTAAAAATAAGACCTAGCCAGACCATCAGCTCTAACACGTCTTTTGGAGCAAAAATTAATGTAAGACCCGGTCTTATTTTAATATAAGACTGGGTCGTTGATATGATATGATATGATATGATATGATATGATATGATATGATATAAGATATAAGATATAATATAATATAATACCAAGTCTTATATTAATTTTTGCTCCAAAAGATGCGTTACAGCTGATGGTCTGGCTAAGTTTTATTTTTGGGGAAACACGGTACTCACCTGATCTGGCCCCCAATGACTTCTTTCTTTACCCAAAGATAAAGGAAATATTATTGAAAGGAAGACATTTTGATGACATTCAGGACATCAAGGGTAATACAAAGGAAGCTCTGATGGCCGTTCCAGAAAAAGAGTTCCAAAACTTCTTTGAAGTGTGGACTAGGTGATGGCGTTGGTGCATAACTTCCCAAGGGGAGTACTTCGAAGGTGACCATAGTGATATTCAGCAATGAGGTATGTAGCACTTTTTCTATTATAGGATGAGTTCACGAACCTAATTGTCTGACCTCGTATATACCATCTGTGAAAAATAAGAGACTCAATTTTCCCTTTTAAACTTTATATCTTTTCTTTCCTTGGTGCCCTGATAAAATATAACTGTGGTGATAGCAGGAACTCTTGTCTGTATTATCTTAAAAGGAATGCTTTCAAAGTTTGATCATTAGGTATGCTCTCAGCCTTTTGAAAATGCCTTTAGTTAGGGAAATACTTTTAACTTAGTTTGATAAGTATTTTAACACAAAGGGAAGTTTGATTTTATTAAATCCTTTATCTGCATTCTTTTCAATTATTGTACATTTCTCTTTGTTAATATGGTATATTATTGAAACGTATTTTCTGTTAAACCACATTATATTCCTGAATGAACATACAGATGTCAGATGTTAAAATTAACATCTATATTCACAAGTTAGTTTGGCCAGTAATTTTCTTATACTGTCCTTTCAGGTTTGAAACCAAGGTAAAGAGAACCACATAAAATAAACTGGGAATATTTCTTCTATTTCTGTAGTTTAGAATAGTTTGTGTTGGATTGGAATGAATTCATCTATTGAATGTTTGGTAGAAAATAGTGGCAAGGTATTTGAGCCTTTTTGGGATGTGCATGGGAGGGGAAACTTTTAACTACTAATTCAATTTCTTAATGAAAATTCTATTTAGTTTTTCCCCCCTATTTCTCCATAAGTTACTGTAATTTACATTTTTCTAAGAATTTGTTCTTTTTATATAACATCTTACATTTATTAGGACACTATTTAAATTTTAACTTTTCATTTAAAAATTGTAATTTCAGATTTTGATAAGTTAAGTGGGTATCCTGAAAATGTTAAGGTAACAAAAAAAGAATAGATGTAAAAAGTATAACTTTCAAATCTATAGAATAAAAAAATGAGGCAAAAACATCCAATAAATATTTTAATAAAATAAAAGAAACAGATAAAGTGGAACCAATATAAAACAAACAGATAAAATAGTAGAAATAATTCCAAATAGAGATATTTCTCACTTCTGAGCTCTCAATATTTAGATATTTGCAATAATGACTTATATTTTTTATCAAAAATTTACTGTGTTTCCCCAAAAATAAGACCTAACCGGAAAATAAGCCCTAGCATGATTTTTCAGGATGACATCCCCTGAACATAAGCCCTAATTAGTCTTGGAGCAAAAATTAATACAAGACCCAGTCTTATTTTTGGGGAAACACAGTATCTGAAATTAGAACGAGCTATGATAGATCCTGAGTATGCGCCAGGAAATATGTTATGATCTGTGTATGTTCAGAAAGAGGTTTTACAGTTTTGCAGCAGTATCTCAGCTCTTTTCCTGATATTGTGTTATCTCTTGCTAAGTTGTTTTCGTGAGGGTTTAGCTCCTGTAGTTAGCTTCTCCCAGTTATCTTGGAGCACTAACACCTAGATCCAATTTACATAGTTATAACATTCTTCATCTATCACTTGCATAATGTATCTTTGTTCCACTCTTCCATTTTCAAATTAAATATTGAGGTTTTAGATGGGTTTTTTATTTTTCAATCAAGACTAAAAATCCTTGTCTCCTAACCAGATCTTTAATTATATTTTAATACTTTTATATTCTGTCAAATAAAATTAGGAGACAATAATAATACAAAAACCGAGATCAGTTTCCCCAAATATCACTAGAACATTCTAAAACTCATGTAACAAAGCCCCAAAGATTTCTACATTACTTTGAACATTTTAAACCCAACTTAATAAATTATTTAGTGCTAAATGGATGTTATTAAATATGTTGTATTTAGTGTGTATTTATTCTGCGGAGTGTTGAATGCAAATTACCTTGATTTTCTATGCTTAATATTAAATAATATGTACTATTATAGAACTAAAGAAAATATATGTTAAATATAGTAAGTATACTATGTAAATTGGATCTAGGTGTTAGTGCCCCAAGGTAACTGGGAGAAGCAAACGCAGGAGCTAAACCCTCAGGAAAAGAACTTAGCAAGAGATAACACAGTATTAGGAAAAGAGCTGAGAGACTTCTGCAAAACTGTAAAACCTCTTTCTGAACTTACACAGATCATAACATATTTCCTGGCGCATACTTATATGTGTATCTATCATAGCTCGTTCTAATTTCAGATAGTAAATTTTTGCTAAAATATGTGTACTAAGTCATTATTGCAAATATCTAAATATTGAGAACTCAGAAGTGAGGGATATCTCTATTTGGAATTATTTCTATTATCTTATGTGTTTGTTTACATTGGTCCCACTTTATGTTTCTTTTACTTTATTAAAATATTGATTGGATGTTTTTTCCTCACTCATTTTTATTTCTACAGATTTGAAAGTTATACTCTTTATATCTATTCTTTTTTGTTTGTTTGTTTGGTTTTTTTTTGGTTACCTTAATATTTTCAGTATACCTACTTAACTCATCAAAATCTGAAATTACAATTTTCACTTCTTTAAAACAATGACCTTATTAAACCTTTACATCTGATCATGCCTTCCTGACTTACATAATTATTATTGGCTATCATAGTTCTACCTTGTTTTAACTCCAAAGAGAAGTATTGTTTTGTGCATTCAGTATTGTTTTATTTACCCACATATTTACCACTTTATTTTTAATAATTTTTGCATCTGCCCTGTGAAATTGGTTTCTTTTGGCCTGGAGTACATCTTTTGAATTTTTTTTAAAGAGAATATCTTTTGTTACAAACTCTCTCACTTTTCTTCATCTGACAATTTATTTTCCTTTCTTCAAAGTTATTTTGCTAAGTATATAATTCTAGACTGACAGGTATTTTTTCCTCATCACTCTGAAATATTTCATTATTTTCTGGCTTCCATTGTTGCTGAGAAATCAATTATCAGCCTAATTATACTTCCTTTCTCTCTGGTAGTTCTTTTAAGATTTTTCTGTTAGTCCATGGCATGCTCTACTTCAAGCTAGGTTTACTTATTTTTCACTTATTCTACCTTGGACTCATGAATCTATAAATGAATATTTTTCATCAGATTGGGAAATTTCTCAGTCATTTTCTCTTCGAATATTGCTTCTACCTCATTATTTCTCCTCTATTTATAGAAATCCAATTATTTGAATTATATTAGAATTTTTCATTCTGTTCTACCTGTCTCTTTTCTGCTTTTTTCTTGTACTCACTGTGCTACATTCTGGATAAATTCTTCAGATACATCATGCAGTTCACTAACCATCTCATGAAGTATCTAGTTATCCATTAAACCTAATCACTGTTTTTATTTCAGTATTTTTTTCATTTCTGAAAATTATATTCCTTTTCAAGTCCACTTGTTTAATTTTATAGCACATTATATTTCAATCCTCTGTCTTTTAAAGCAAGTATTTTTTTAAATGCTAAACATCGCCATTTTATTGTCTGATAAATCCAATATCTAAAAGTTTTGCTGGTTTGATCAGTTGTTTATTTACCCTGATGGTGCTCATTCATATTGTCCTGTTTCCTTTTTTGTCTGTGATTTTGACAATGAGCGCCCATTCTTTGGAATGTCATCTGCAAGTATTCTTTGAGGCCTGACTTGATATTCGATTGCATGTTTGCATTCACTCTTCCAAGTTCCTGAGGACAATAACAGCCCTGAGATATCTTTAAACTAAAATACTACCAATATCTTTTTTGAACTACCCGGAGATATGACTTCAAACTGTTTAGAATTATTGGGAAAGCCTCCTTTCCCATAAAGCTAATGCCAAGTTTTAAGACATAATTTTCCCTTTAATCTTCTTTGAATTAGCCCTTTAATTGAGGATTTAGCCCATTAAAATTCTATGCAAGGAGAATCACCTATTAGACCCCCTACCTTGAATAGTTTTGCCTCCTGCCACTCTGCCCCCAACCCTAACACACTGTGAAAATTGAATTTCAAGTTTACTTAAATTTGGCAAATATCTTAGTGTGGTAGCTCCACTTACCTGTTAGTATTCTCATTTTCATTAGCTTTTGGCCTCTGAGGGAGGCTGGATCAGAGTTTATCTTCCTCCAAATGCCAAAACGGACCAGTAGTATGTTTCCTTATTACTGCAGTGTGTGTGTGCGTGTGTGTGTAAAAATACCTGTTCTCTACTGTTCATTAAAAATTAAGTAATTATATGAATTACATATAATGCCTCTCTGAGGATAACATTAAGATACTTATGTTTATTTAACTAACATTTTTGATCACCTACCATTTTCAATCAGTGTTGTTTCAGCTTCAGTTGCATTTGAATCCATAGCAGCCCCTCAAAAAAATCTTGTACATAGAGTCTGTAACCCCTGACAGCACTGTGTAGTGGTTTTTCCCTCTCCTAAAAAGAAAATGAATTAAAACTCAGTTTCCTGTGATGTCTCCCAGATGACAGAAAATATATAATGTCATCAAATTCCCCATTAAGTCTTTTTGTTTGGTGTTTAGTTTGCTTATCTTTCAAATTATATTTGCTTGCAACTTATGTTTGTATAAAATAATAGAGACAAACAAGCATCTCAGTGTCCCAAATGAGATAAGAAATTTGTGTTTGGATGTCACTATAACAGTACAATTTCTCCTTTTGGAAAAGTAATCAACAGAGTATGGAATCCGCCATCTTGGACCGGTAGCTCATTCTGGTGGCGAAGACATAGCCCAGGGTCTTAGAATAAAAAGTACATAAATAAGTAAATAAAAACACAGAATAGGAGAGAGAGAGATGAAGCCTATTTAGACTCATGTACATGAGAGTTTCCATATATTTACTTTAGTTTTAGAACAACTAAAAACATCTTAATCTGTATGGCTCAGCAATGTTGAATTTGCCAGTTAACCATGTTCTTTTGCAAGAAAAAAAATGTTTAAATAAATAGATGAATGTTCCAACATGTTGTGACTATTAATATTTTTTCTTAAGGTAATTTTCTTATTTTCCCATAACAAAAAGAGAAGGCATGTATAAGTGTTATTTAACATTTACAGTGCACCTATCAAATGCAAGGCACTTTTTATGCATTGTATAACTTAATTCAGCTCCCAGTCACCATTTATTGTCTCCCATTTTGAAAATGAGAAAATTGAGGGACAAAGAGACTAAGTAACGTATCCAAGTTTGCTTGTATGTTAAATAGAAATACAGTGATTTAAACTAATCTGGGTAAAATACCTGAGTTTTCTAGTATAATACATAACAGGAAAAAAATCTAGCCAAACTTTAATCATGTTTATTTAAACCAAAAATTGGAACATCGTTCAAAGAGTGTTAAGGAAATAATTCAAATTTTGAAGCAGTTTTATCTTTCTTAAAGAAATTCATTTCTTCCAGAACAAGGAATTTAAAGAATCTTAGTAAATCAATGAAAGCAAAAATAACGCTAATATTTTAGAGGTTCTGTTTGCTCATGTGTCTATATCCAAGTTGAGTAGGCATATGTATACATAAAAAATAAACCCTACTTGTAGAAAACATTTCTTTGATTAAGAAAAGAAAGCTTAAAAACAAGCTTTGCCATTTAAAAAAGTAGGTAAATTTATACTTAAATAACATGATAGTAAGAACATGTATTAAGTCATTTAAATTCTTTTGATATTTTTTTCATTCTAATAGATTTTCTTCTAACCCAGCGACCATTGCTATGCAAGAAAATAAGCCGCTATAGTACATTCATGTATTATTAACTAAAGTAAAAAAAAATATTGTCAGTAGATATAACTCTACTAAGGTTATTATTACAACAAGGAATGTGTGTTTTTATTAAATTTTTCAAAAAAGATGCAGCAACCCACAATGGAAATAATTGCATTAAAATAACACTCAGACCAAATATCTATGCTTGAATCTCTCATAAAATACCTCTATTGAAGTGGTGAATAGGCAGCTATAGGCCATAGTTCATTTACCTTGCTGATTGGCATTTTACCATCCTAACCTAAAGAGCTCTTGCATAAATTAATATAGATTTAGATAAAGCTTTAATAAACCTATAGTGTCAGTTGAAGGATCTATATTCTAATGCAATCAGGAAAGAATGTCTCAAAGAATCCTCAAAATTCTGAAACAACTGGCCATTCATTTGTTCCTTGACACTTTCGCTGTCTCTTTCATCTCTGTCCTGTGGTAGGCAGAAAGATATGTTAATTTTTATGTATAAGTAATACTGATGGTGCTTTAACCTTCTAGACTATTACTGAGATAGACATGCTTACTTACCTGTTGACCTTCCCTGGTATTGAATACATTGAAAGGTTTTAATTGGTAAAATATTTTTCATATGCATATCTAGCATCATTTTCCAAGGCACAGACTGAAAACTAAAATTCTAAATGTAGAAACAAATGGTACATAGACCAACACATGCTCAGGTAGCAATACTTGTACCAGACAAAATAGACTTTAAAGCAAAGGCCATAACAAGTGACAAAGGACCCAGTAATCCCACTTCTGGGTATTTATCTGAGGAAATGCAAAACACTACTTCAAAGGAGTGTGTGTATCCACATGTTCATTGCAGCATTGTTTACAAGGGCCAAGATGTGGAGGCAGCCTGTGTGTCTGTCGATGGAAAAATGGATAAAGAATAAGTGGTACATGTATACAATGGAATATTGCTCAGCCATGGAAGGGAATGTGTTCTCACCATCTGCGGTGGCATGGATGGACCTGGAGGGTATTGTGCTGAGTGAAGGATATCAGACAGCGAAAAACAGATGCAATGTGATTTTGCTTATATATGGAATATAAAGAACAAAATAAACAAAACAGAAACAACCTCATAGATACAGAGAATATTTTGGTGGTTGCCAGATAGATGGGAGGGGTTTGGGAATGGGTGAAAAAGGGAAGGGATTAAGAAGTACAAATTGCTTGCTACAAAGTAGTCAGGGGGATGTAGGGTACAGCATAAGGAATGTAGTCAATACTATTGTAATAACTATGTCTGGTATCAAATGGGTACTAGATTTATTGGGGTGATAGATGGGAAGAGATTTAGGGGACAAAAAGGTGAAGGGATTAAGTACAAATCGGCAGTTACAAAATAATCACAGGGATGTAAAGTAAAGCACAGGAAATACAGTCAATAATGTAGTAATAGCTATGTATAATGCCAGGTGGGTACTAGACGAGTCAGGGGATCACTTCTTAAATTATATAAATGTCTGACCACTATGCTGCACACCTGAAATTAATATAAACTAATATTGGATGTGAACTGTAATTGAAAAATTTAAAAAGGGGAAAAAAAGGTGAAGGGGAATAAGAGGTTCAAATTTCCAGGTATAAAACAAATAAGTCATGGGATGTAACATACAGCATAGGGATTATAGTCAATGATATTGTGATAGAGTGGTACAGTGTCAGATGGGCTATTCCAGGGGGGTCAAGGAAGGTCCCACTATGACGAATATTCCCATATGTCCAATACAAGGCATCCTGAAGATAGCCTCCAGAGAATCCTTGTAAAATTAATTCCTTTAAGAGGACAGTCCAAGGACTCACAATCTGGGAATCCATAAACTCCAGGTTTATGAATTGTTTCAGAGTGTCTGTGAACTCTAGCAGTTGTATGCAAAATTATAGGTGCTTTTCAAACATTTTCTAAGGTTTTCACCAAATTCTCAAACCTCTGTCATCCAGAAAATCTTCAGAATCATAAATTCAAAGATATTCTAGAGTGATGAATTCAACATATCACCAGACATCTAAAACATCATGTAAATTTTAGACTGAAAGAATTAAACACCTATTACCATTTGAATATTACTGTTAGGAGTATAATAATATCCAAAGCTATATAAATATCTTAAGGTTTACCTTGCTTAATTATATCTAGTAGCCTTTAATAAAGTATTATTAAATAAATGAATGCATAGCCTAATATATTCTCAGATATGGTTGCTTTCATTTGCTTTTAAACTTCACAGATAGTGCACCTGAAAGCTATCATCTGCAAAATTTAAAGTTTCACTTCTGGGTTATCTCAAGGTTTACCCATAAAAAACATATATACGCTTTTTTTTTTTTTTACAAATTCATATTTCTATCATTTTTAGTGCCTGCTAAATTTTAGCTAAACGTTAACAAGTACAGAAGCTAATGTTTTAGAAAATTAACCAGCTATTAGTTTCAAATTACAGGCTAAATCCCCAACTGAACCTAAGGTAAATCTCAATATGCATGAACATTAGTAGTAGCAGTTAGCATTTATTGGGCACTAATCATGTGTCAGAGCTCTGCTAGGCCGTTACATGAACTATTTCATTTAACCCTCACAAACATTCTGTGGTACAGATATTATCATCCCCACTTTAAACAAGAAGGAAATGAAGACTTAGGGAAATTCAGTAACTCAGCCTGGAACCAGGATCCCACAGCTCATCCTTTTGTTTCTGACTCCAAATCCTGAGCAGTTTAAAAACAACATATTGGTATTCACTGCTCTACTTTCAATTTTCATCACCCTAAACAATATAGGGTCTGGTGGCCCCCCATTTCTTCCTCATTTGTAATCTTCCTGTTCACATCAGGAAATACCTTCTTCCTTAAAACGTTTTTCAACTTTGTCACTCTTTTTTTCAATATGCTGCAGTCTCACATAAAAAGAACAAGCAAAAACATTGAAAACATGCCAAGTAATACTCCCTCTATTTCACTGACCTTTTCAAAACTTTACACCATAGTACAAGAAACAAACGAAAAGTACAGCTTGGTTACAATCCACTTTCCCTCTGTCTATTTTTCAGGACACTTGCCTCTCATACAAATGAATTCTTTTTACTTTCAAGATTCCTACACAAGGTCCAGGGTCTCCTTGCAGCATTTGGTCCTCACCCTTTCCATAATCCAGAGCATCTCAGCCTCAGTGCTGCCGATCTCAACATGACCAGCCTTTAGGCCAATAGCTCTGGCTGTCATTGGCCTCTTCCTTTTGCCCCAGTGGGCCATGAGTCTTACTACTTTGCAGCCATGACTCCAAAACGCAGGAAGTGTTACTCTAAGCAGTCCAACAAACAGGACTAGTCTTTCAGTCATTGGTTTTCAAAAATAATTTTAGCAGCCCTTTCTGGTAAAATAATTTTATTCAAGAGGCCTCATATTTAAAAAAAGGAAAACAAATCTCTGGTTAAGACTCCAGGAACTTGGAAGACCCCACCCCTGCCGATTCCCAACCTGAGAGTCTCCAGTTATTCTCCTAATATATATATATATATATATATATATATATATATATATATATATATATATTCTATACTAAAATATAGTATAGAATACATTTTATATATATATAAAATTATATATATATATACATTTTATATATAATACATTATATATATAAAATTATATGTGTGTGTGTGTATATATATATATATATATATATATATATATATATATAATTTGTATATTCCACCCCCACCCCCATCCCCCAGATGATATGGTCAGTTCCTCTGCCTTTCATTATAAATAAAATCGAACAAAAATGTATCATTTATCCAACATGCCTCGTCCTTCATTCCAGGTTAAATTAAACACAAGAAATGCATAATTATTAAATTGAACTTTCTTGAAAATGTTCGAAATAAAAAATGATAGTTTTTATTTTAAATACTATTAAAGTACTGATTAAAATCAACAGAAGTTGCCCAAGGTGTTTCAGACATCACGATTGACAGTGAAATATTGTCAGTCGAAATTGCAGCTCAGATGTGCAAATGCCTGCTCAGAGTCAGACACAGGACCCATATGAGTAACCATAATGGCCACTGGAGTCTCACAGCATCAACATTGTTTTAGAATGTTCCTCAAACCCAAATCTGCTTGCTACTGCCTCTCTCCTACCCTTCTGAATCATTATCTCCACTCCCTAATCTTCAAATTCTTTCTTTGCCCAGTGTGACCTGATTCTTATTTCTATAATTCTGTAAGGAAACAAAAACAGAAACAACTTCTTCAAATGGCCTCTTTGTTGCCAAATCCAAAATCCTTATCTCTTTTGATCTCTTTCCAGCATTCCCTGTTGAAGCTTCTTTTCTGGCTGCTATGGCATGATTCTCAGTGGTTACTCAGTTTTCTCTCTTTCAGTCTCCTTCCCTTCTTTTTCCTTTTCCCATACTCAAAATGCTTGTGTGTACCAGGGTTGGGTCCACAGGCCTCTTTCTTTTGAAGCAAATATACATGATTTCCCAGGTAATCTGATCCCAACCTATCACTTTCATACATGACATGCATATATAAGTTGATAATTCTCAAATTTGGATTCCTAGCTCTCCCTTGAGCTGCAGGTCCGTATACAATTGGACATTTCTACTAGGCCGTCTCAACTGGCATGTCAAACTCAATACAAAATCAAACTCAACATCTTCCCTTTCCCCAGATGGCCTCCCCAGATAGTCTTGCATAGTTCAGTGAATGATACTACAAACCCCCAGATACTCATGCCTGAAATCTGAAGGTGGGACTTAACATCTGTCCCTGGATTGGTAGCTATCACTAAACTCCCACGTAGACACTTCATCTTTAAGTCCTTGGCTTGGAATAGTGTGTGCCACACATAAGTGCTCAATCCACAATTTTTCCCCCATTAAACGGAACTAATATCACGTGCTTTGCTGAAAGTGGAAGTAAGACCATGTATAGTTTCTTGCTTAATATTCTTCGGTGACTCCCTACTTAATTTGTAACAAAATCCAAAGTTCTTGCTGAGACCTTTAATCATGGAGCTCCTGCCTTACTTTTCCGTCCTCCTTACAGTCACATCTTCAGAATCTTCCTGGGCTCCAGTAGAATCCAACTACTTGTCATTCTCGCAGAATGATCAGCTCTCAAGACTTCACATTTTCTCAAATGTTTTCTCTTTGAACACCCTCCCTCATGTTGTTACCAAAGTCCAATTATTCCTCAAGACTTAGCTCAGCTGTTTCACTCTTCAGGAAACCCTCTATGGCTTCCCACATCCTGTGCAAACCTCTGTGAACTCATCACCACATTGTAATTACTTGCCCATTTACCCATCTCCCCCACTGGTCCATGAACATGATACGAATCAAGACAGTTTTTCATTTCTGCGCCCACTCCAGGTCCATAGCACCTGATCATTAATGATTCCTTATTGAAGAGATGAATAGGTGTGGAGAGACTCATAAAGGATGCTTTCTTAATTCCTCTTTGGAAAAAAAAAAAAAAAAAAAGGTAAAATGTCAGTACCACTAGGGGGCACAGAATTATAACAGAATTTTCCAGTACACTAGCTCAAAGGAGATGTTTTCCTTCTGTATCAACCTCTTCACACAGTTTCTAAATATATGGATCTTAAAAAGATCAAATATTCAAACTACTTCCAAAAAGAAGTGTTTAAGTAGTTGTTTGAAACAGAGTAGTGCTGCTATACTCACGTGTTGGAAAAAATGAAATCAGGTATAGCCAAACACCATAAACAGGGTTTTATGAATAAAACTGAAGGTGGTGTTGGGAAAAAGATCAAAATGTAAATATAATTTGAAGAAATTGATACTACAAGATTTGAGACTATTTTAAAATTTTCAATACAGAAAAGTATAATATCTACACAGGGAAGCCCTTAGTTGTGCAGGAAAAGTAAAGAGGAATATTGAGACTATTTCTGTGTTTAGAATAAAACTCCAAATCTTACTTTAAAACAACAAACAGGAACTTTCCAATACTACTCTTTTGGAGAGAGAAATTGTCAATATTACTAATACGCAATAAGAGGTAAGCTTTTTATTTCAAAAGTTCATATAATTCAGTAGTTTAAAATTTTGGTTTGTTTGTTTGTTTTTGTGGATTTTGTTCTGTTTTGTTTTTGCATTAAATACCCATAAGTTTGAGTCCTGGCTCAAATACTTATTAGTTTTGAAAAATTATTAACTTGTCCACACTTCAGTTTCTTCCCTTATAAATTGGATATGAATGTAGTGCCTACTCATGGAGCTATTGTCAGAATCAAGTGAAATAATTTTTGTAAATCAAAGTGCCTAGAACACGGTAATGTATGCTAAGTATTTGCTATATTTTGCTTTGCCAATGGTGAGCAGCACCTTATTTTAATATTTTTAGGAAAATAAATTTTGATAGTTGCTGGAATGAAAATGGTGAAAGCTTTTGAGCCCTTTCCTGCTCTTTCTGCTCCCATACCCACCCCTCGTCACAAGTACATACACTCAGACATACATATTCTTCCTGCATCCCTGGGGCCAAGGCTATTCTGAAGGGTGGTGCCTCATCCACTATGTGGGGCAGGGCTGGGATCCCTGCTGTGTTAGGAGCTTCCTGCAGTCTGACCAGGCTCAAATGCTGCCCTGGGTTCCCTGATTAATTTCTGCTGGTTGGAGAAACATCTCGAGAAGCTTAGCATCATATCAGATAAGAACTCTTGAATGATTAAAAAATGGTACAGTGTGTACAGTGGTACACAATGCTGATACATGTAAAATAATAAGAGGAGGTGAATATGTTTACTGAACCAGTGGTTATAATAAGATAACTAACAAATACGGTTACGGTTGCTATGCTTATTGGTTTGGTTATAACCTGAGAGGAGGGAAATAAAAGCTGAGGAAAAAGGCATTCTATTCAGGAGCTAGGCGACTTCACCTCTACCTCTAGGCCTACAAAGCAAATAGCTGAGCCTCAAGCAAGACAGGGAACAGCAGCCAAAAACGGATTTCCATTCCTTCATCAGTAAAATTGCCTTTTGGCTCTAAGGTGGGAGGATTTATCATCACCACTCTGATTGGCCCAGGAATTTCACAGTGGATCAAAGTGCATCCACATCACTAAAAAGTGGTGCTTACATTACATTACTCATGGTTGATCAAAACCATGAACGTGACTTGGGGGATATTTTGAGGTGGTAGGGCTGGGACAAATGGGAAGGTGGGGAAGTGGAGAGAGGATGGAAAGGAGAACAATGGGGTCATGGACATTTTGTGAAACCAGCTCAGATCTAATTATTCCGCCTTAAACGTCTTTCCTGGGCATCTCTAGCTCTTGTATAGAATTTTCAATATTAATATGTTAGAGTACCCTTCAGAAGAAAAATACAATGGGATAGAAAACACACTGAAATAAAATATTTCTAGTAAATATTTTCAGTTGAAACCATCTCCATGTAGACTTCAGAGAATAGAAGTCTCCAAGGTTATAAATTTCAAGCTGGCGTCCTACAATGCGTAGAGAATGAATGGCTGAAAGCAGACCATCTCCAAAGGATGGGGAAGACAATCAATTCACAAGCTCTAGACTACCAATAAACATTTGCCTTTGACAAAGGTGGTTGTCTTTTACCTTTAATTCCTCTTTATAACGCTCTAATAGAATGATTATGCACTGAATATACACTACATTGTTTTACTCTTTGCCCAATATGCCCACCCTCTCTTTTGATATTTGGGTTTTAACATTTCAGCAAAAGGAATGAAAGGCAGTTACCTAGCAACATCTGTATTCAAAGGCACAACAACAAAAACAGCTTAATCACAACACTTTATTTCCCCCACAGTTAATTCCTGCCTTTTGAGGGAAGTTAGCAGGTACTAAAGGAAGTGAGGTACAGATCGCCTGGTAAGGGAGTCTGTGCAGCCTCACTTGGCCTTCCTTCCCCAGCACTCAAGGGAAGAATGGTTAGAGCTTGCAGCTGAACACCTCTTTCCCAACGGTAGTAGGCAGAGACATTGAAATAAAGCCATGTGCTTTTTAAATACATACTCTATTGGAAATGGGGACAGCTGGGTGGAAGGCATACTGTACTGGGAGGTGAGGTTACGGGGTTTCTACTAATCCTCATACTACCTACCTGTGTGTGAATGCTCGGGCTGGTCTCCTCTGGGCTCTCTAACTGGAGGTTACACTAGAAGTGATCATCCCAAAGGTCCGTCCCAGCTTTAAACCGCTACTGATCCCTGGATCTGGATTTTTACAGTTCACTGGCATTTGCTTAATCAACATCACGGTTTCACTAATATTATTGCGGCGTCCCCAGGAAAGCAGCACTGGGTAATTAAGCAGCTGGCTGTCTTCCGGGGAAACGTGTCCTTGTCCCGCCTTCCAGAGACTTCCTGCCTGCATGCTGGGCCCAGAAGCACCAGTGAGATGGAAGTGACCCGACCTGCCGTGCCGTGGTGGTCAAAGTTTCCGAAAAGGAAAACTTCTTGGTTAAGAGGAAATGGTTTTCATTTTCCTGCCTGCAGAAAAGCCAAGAATTTCAAGTTTTAAGCGTGCACGCGAGTCATTTTAAGTCTCTAGATCTTTCTCCCTGAAAGTCCCTGTACAGAAACTCCGCGGGGAGTCTAAATATAGCAACAGCACCCCCCCCCCGCCCCCCCAGCCCTCAGACCCGGCCCTCGCGCAGCCGGAGGATTGGAGAGCTTACTCCAGGGCGCTCTCTGCATCTGCCTCGAATAGCAGGGCACGGAACAATCTCTCTTGCACCTCCACAGCGCGTGGGTGTGAAGTGTATTAGAGGAAAACGAGAGCGACGCTGGGTATTGGTGCTTGGTGCACAGTCAATCACGTGGCACCGCTACCAGCTGCACCGAGCGGCTCTGAGGTAGTGCCCGCCGAGAAGCTTGGGGAAAAGGAGGGAGGGCAAGCAGGGTCCTGCCAGTGGCCAGGAGCCGGCAAGAGGGCTTCACGAAAATAATAATAAAATTAAAAAAAAGTAAAAGTGAAGCATTTAAATGGAACTACTGCCAGAGGCAGAAAGGAGCTGTCGCGGGCGTGGGTGTGTGTACAGGAGGGAGTTGGGAGAGTATGTATCTCCGAGGGGCGGAGACATCTGAAATAAGCCTTTTGCTTTAGCATTGCCTCGGTTTTAGCCTTCGGGAAGGAATAAGGCACACGGACTCACTACCTTACAACGATGCGCTATGGTTTTGTAGTGGGAGTTTAGTTCTTCCTTCAGTTTAACTTAGTGATCATTTTCTTTCATACTTTTGGGGGGGAGGGAGTTCAGGGGGGAGGTGGTGGGGGAGAAGTCTGCTCTGTTGGAAGAAGTTCCCAAGCCTGGCTTCCTTTCAGTTTCCCCACGCTGACTGTGATGTTTAACTCTTATGCTTTATAATACAGGGTTGCTGAAGGCCAGAGGCCGCAGCCTGTGGCACTGTGGCCTCCCTCCCCACCAAGGGCGGGGGCCTTGGGCCTCCAGAGTGTCAGAGGTGATGGGGGACCCAGCCAGTCTTAACTGGCGACACGTCTCTCACCGTGTAAGTTATAGAATACAGGGGTAGGGTGGCGACTCTGAGAAGCCATTGTCCTGGGCTTTCCACCCTCCAGGATTTTTCTCCCAGGCACTGGGGCCACCGTCACTGCCCAGACTTCGCAGTTTTATGACTCTCTCGGACTTAAACGGAAATTTCTTGACGGAGGCAACAGGGTTCGTTTTCCCATGCTTGGAGCCGCTGTCAGGCAGAGCCCCCAGGCAACTCGTTAACCGCGAAGGAGCCACTTTGGAGTTTTTACGCCCTCCCCATACTCCACCCCCCGGACTGGGAAGGATGGCCAGGTACTCGAAGACTTGCCGTCTGATGCTGGGATGGAAAGTCACAGCCCGCAAGCTGGAGTAAGCCGCGGGGAAATGCCGGGTCCCCGCCTCGCGGTCTCGGCAGTGGTGGTCTGTGGATCTGCACACTGAACTGCCAAAGACTCCACAGCTGTGCGGGGACCGAGAGCCACTATCCCAAGCGTCGCCCCGCGCGCCGGCTCGGGGACTGATTGGTACCTGAAGGGCAGGGCAGGGCCGTTCCCGCTCACACACCCTTTGCAGAAGGATGGCAGGACCTGGCGCGGCAGCCTAGCGGCGGGAGAGAGCAGCGACCTGCATCTCCAGTTTTTACTGAGGGCACGAGGCCGACTAACCTTCGGGACAGCTCCAGAGCCCCAGAAAGAACCAAACCAAACTCGCGCCTCGAGAGGGGCTTCCGAGCCCTGTCTCCTCCCGGGGAGGGGGCAGACGCAACTGAGCGTGGAGAGTGGGGGAAGAGAAGAAAGGGGGAGCCTGGGGCTGGGTGTGCGCGCGTGGGAGCGCGCCTCGGAGCGCCCAGCACTCCCCATTTCAGCCCCGGGGGCAATTCGGATGGAGGGAGTGGTAGCCGCGGGAATCAGAGGAAGCAAGAAAAACCTTCTCAAAGTGACGCCTCAAACAGGTCCTGCTTTCGAATTCAAAGCTAACGGCTGCTAGAAATCGGGACTCCTCTGCCTCCTCCGCACACCCCCTTCCGCCCCAGCCGCGAAGCCCCGATGGTTTGCTAAGCTGCTTGCTTTCCCACCCCCGACTCAGAGGTCGCGGGCCAGCGGGCGCCTGGTCCGCCGCGGCTTCCTCCTTGAAACCCGCCAGCGCGCATGAGGCCGCTGCCCCCGCCGCAGGCACTGGGGCCCCCCTCGCAGTGCCCGTGGTGATGCCATGCCCCGCCACCACGCGGGAGAGGAGGGCGGCGCCGCTGGGCTCTGGGTGAAGAGCGGCGCGGCGGCGGCGGCGGGCGGGGGGCGCCTGGGCAGCGGCATGAAGGATGTGGAGTCGGGCCGGGGCAGGGTGCTGCTGAACTCGGCGGCCGCCAGGGGCGACGGCCTGCTGCTGTTAGGCACCCGCGCGGCCGCGCTTGGCGGCGGCGGCGGCAGCGGCGGCCTGAGGGAGAGCCGCCGGGGCAAGCAGGGGGCCCGGATGAGCCTGCTGGGGAAACCGCTCTCGTACACCAGTAGCCAGAGCTGCCGGCGCAACGTCAAGTACCGGAGGGTGCAGAACTACCTGTACAACGTGTTGGAAAGACCCCGAGGCTGGGCGTTCATCTACCACGCGTTCGTGTGAGTACCCGCGCCCCCGCGCGCCCCTCGCGCGCCCCCAGCCACGCCCGCTTCGGGGGGCCAGTGTGCCTGGCCCCCTGGGACGCGCTCCGTGCCCACGCCCTGGCTCGGTGCGCACGCGTGCACACACACACACACACGCACACACACACACACACACTCGCGCGCACACGTGGTGGCTTTTATTTCTTTGCACGTGTTTATGGTCCTCCTCATAGAACCTTCCACCTCCTTCAACCCCACATTTCCCACCTCTACAGGCTGAACCTTCTCCCCGAGCACACTTAATGAGCTGTCCGGTAGCTGTAGGCACCAAAGGCGGGAGCCAGGCAGACAGGGGACCGAAACTGCGCGGATAATTGGGAGCGATTAGGTCCCGAGATACGTAAACTTCAACCCAGCCCGGCGCGGGGGAGCTGGGAAATGGCAAAGGGAGGACGTGCGCCCGTGTGAGGCTCGTGCGAGTTTACTGGAGAGGTTCGGAGGTGATGGCAGGGTAGGTCAGGGTGGAGAGTGGAGAAACAGAGGGTTGGGTCCTCAGTCATGGGGGCAGAGCTGGGGAAGCTGCTGCTTGGTGAGGAGAGTAGCTCGATTTTAAGTGCGCCCGGAAACACGCCTCACCACCAACCCAGCCACCACCAACGGAAAATCTGTCACTGCATGTAGCCCTTCCTGCCACAGAAGTGCCCAGGGTCTAGAAGAGGCGAGCAGGGCCGAGCAAAGTGATGCTCCCGCGTTGTGGCAGAGGCCAATGGGGAGTCTGGGTCGCAGGAGCCCGGGCATAAGTGCCATAGCAGAAGCGCAAACGGGCCGCCCAGGACAGGGATCAAGGCAGAGGGTTAAGTAGGCATTTGTGGCGCTGAGTCAAAGTGTGTGTGTGTTAAGTCAGCCTTCCCCATCTAGCACGGAATGCTTAATGAGAAAATGATTGGAAGCAAATGTTTATTTTCCCCTTAGGCATTTAAAACCTTTCAGTGGATTTAAAGTTTACTACTGTTTTTCCCACAATGTCCATTCATTCAGTCTCCTGGTAGAGTTAGGTTTATCTGGACATTTTAAGGCAATTTTTATGCCATTGCACCCTCTTTAAGTCTTTCTTTTTTCTTCTTCTCTTTTTCTCTTTTTAGTTATTTTTTCTGCTTTTTTAATGTTAAAATGAAATATAAAGACACCAGCCTTAGGAGACCGGTAGAGAAAGTTAGTCACTGATACTTTTCTTATTTCCTAGTAAATCGGTTTTGACCACATGAACTAGATTTCTTTCAGAAATGAGGCATGCCATGCACCTGGGATAGAAGATTGGCAACACCAGAAACATTTTTTGAAATAACATGGAAGAAGGGGCTGGTTTTGTAAATAGGTGAACCTGGAATTTGACCACGTAGGAGTCAGGAAATTGGTGGAGTCTAAAATCTGTGGGGCTCTGGTGTCTGGAAAATTTTACAGTCCCAGATTGATGTGAACATGTAACATTAGCTGGAATATTCCAGCCAACTTTCCATCTTACAATGGACACAAGGAAAACGTTGTGTTGCATTATTATTACATCAAAAGGTATAACTTTTATTATTCACTTATGTAAGATTCACATTGATTTAGATGTGGTTACTGTAACAAATGATAGACTTAGAGAAACATTACTGATGCTTTTCATGTTAATCCACTCTGAGTTGATACATAATTAATCCTACTACCTAATGAGCCTGATAAATTATTTTGACCTATCAAGATGTACTAAAACATTTGGCGATAATGATCTGTGCTCAATTTGGCAGCAAAATATATACTGTATGGATAATGACATATTTTTTACAAGAGTATGATTAAAATACTTATAACTTTGAATGTACAATATGATGCTATTTATGGCCTTTCATTTTGGGTAAATTATGCGTTGCCTATTCAGAGAAGATTAAAAACAAAGTTGGTTGATGCTCTTACTTTATATGTCTTATGTGTTGCCCTTGAACCTGAATGAGGGATTGTAATGCAACATTTTTATCAATATATTTGTGTTTAACAGGTTTTTATAGCCTTACAGAACTTTCTGAATTTTGACATGATTTCTTTAAGAGGTTCAAGTTTGAATAATTCTCTATTCACCAGGCTTAATAATCAGTCTATAATTTCTTTAGTGGTAGATATGAAATAAATTATGTATTTGTCAATACAATGTGCTAATGTGAAGTTTTGTGTTATACATTTTTAGAGTCTGAAATTGTAATGTTTGAGTAATTAGATAGGGGTGCTAGGTCCACATTAGAACAAAGAGGGAATAAATAGTATCATTTTCTGGGAAGATTGTGCAACTACAGCCGAACCCTAGGGGACAGGCCACTTTGGCAGTTGCTGTTTATGATTTTAAACAAGCTTTAGAATAGCTGGAATTTACACACCAAATTAATAAAGGCAAGTTACTTTAAGCTGTGAGTCTAACAAGACTATTAGTGATAAAGGAAATTAGAAGAAAACAATTTCTAGAGGGGTATAACTAACTAATACCCTGACAGCCTGGGAATCCCCAAATCATACTTTAATAACAGTTTTTGTAGCACATTAAGCTTCTTGCCAAGAACAAGTGCACCGTGATTAATGAGGTACTTCGGGGATGGATTTACTTGGTAGACCCATGTTTTCACTACCAGAAGCAAGAAAAGCATGTTTAAAGTTAGTTTCACATAACGAAAAGTATTTGTTATAGATGCAAAAATCACTATTATAATGATATTTTAATGGTATAAAATGTGGTGTCAAGTGTATTTATCCTAGCCTACTGATGAGATGGTTGACAAGAACAAGAGGTGACCTACTTCAAATACTTTCTTCCCATCTTTTTAAATTAGTGGTGATTAGGAGAGTTCATTCCCTTCCTGTTCTTTAGTATTTACTAGACAGCTATGTTTCCTGTTTCCTGACTTCAGCTGTTCTTCAGTTCAGTAGACAAGCTATTCAAATATGAGGACATATTTCTTTGAATGTTGTTTGTCTGTTTTTAATTCCTCCTCTTTTTCGGAAAAGTGTAGAAGAATAATGGTAGAAGTAGGGGAACACGTGATGGGGCTCCATATATAAATTTGCATTGATGCAGCAAATGTGCTTCTGAGAAATAGCATGGGAAACATCGTGGCCGATACATCTAACTCATCACTTTGTCCAGTGTATCTTTGTCTGGTATAACGCCATGGATCAGAATTTCTAGATATTTTAAACTGGAAGAACTAGTCCAGTCACCAAGCTAGGTACCTGGAAGTCATCCTTGATGCCTTCGTTTTTCTCATACTTGCTCCCGCTGGCCATTCAAATGATCGTTAAATCCTGTCTATTCACTGATAAATGTTTTTTTTCAAACCTAGTCTGTTTTCTCCTTTGCGACAGCCACAATCTCTGTTTCTCAATGTCTCTCTGTTGGATTATGTGTAGCATTCTCCTACTTAATCATTTAGCTTCTGTTCTCAGCTTTCTGGCTCTCTGCTTTGACACCATCGTGATCTCCCTAAAATGCAAATATTATCATATCATCCCCTTGATTAAGTCTTTCCATGAGACTTCACCATTCATTCATTCATTCATTCATTCATTGATCCACCTGCAAACATTTGAGTGTCCATCATGTGCTAATCCCCAATTAATAAGGCAAAAGCCTCCATTTGTAATGAGGGAAGGGATTCCACAATGGAATGACTACAAGCTTGTGAACAAGTATAAACCAATGTTATTGGTGCTGTTATAGAGACAAGTACAAAGCTGCATGTGAAAAAGAGAGGGAAGTAGAGATGAAGGCAGAAAAGTCAGCACCGGATTCAAAGAGGAACTGAGGTTTGAGCTGAGTTTTCACAAATGAGTAGTTAATTTTGAGATGGGAAAAGCAAGAGGAAATGAGTAAGCCTGGTAGAGAAAAGAGCTTGGGAAAAAAATATGGAATTGTGAATCAATACAGTAATTCTAGGTACTGTTAAGTATTTGCAGGATGCGGGTAGACACAAGAAAAGAAGGTAGCACAAAAGGCACACATATCTGAACTTGGATGGTCTCAGATGCTAGCCATGAAATCTGCTCTTTATCTGGTTGGCAGTAGTGGTCATTGAATAGTGATAGTTAAAGGAATGATATAATTTTGGAAAGATCTTGGATTGGCTCAGTAAATAAGTTGGAGAGTGCAAAGTGGAGTCAGTACGGCCTATAAAAAGATAATAGCACTTGTCTAAGTTTTCCATTCATTCTTATATTCTTTTATCCATAAATTCATTCTACGAATGTCTGTTGACTACCTACTATGTGTCATGAACTGTTCTAGAAAGGTGAGAGATGATTACCTAAGGAACTTAGGCAGTAACTGTGGAGACGAGAAGGAGGAGTTTACTTAGAGAAATGTTACATAGATAGAACTGGCAGATTGTTTTCACCAGTCTGATGTGTGGTGTGAGAAGGATGATTCTGACTTGGATGATATGGGAAATGGAAGTACCCCAAACTACTATTATATGGAACAAAGGATGAGGAGCTCACTTGCAGGACAATGTGATGAGTTCAGATTTAGACTTTTTGAGTTTCAGATTTGTAAGACATTTAGGTGGAGATTGTAAGTGGTAAAAACTCAATAGTGGACCAAGTACACTTGGTCTCTTTCAACCAGAACCATTTCTGGCACGTAGAGAGCACTCAATAAAATATTTTTGAATGAATAAATGCTTTTATAAATCTAGAACTTAATCTAAATATCTAGATTAGATATTTATATGTGGAAGCCTCTAGCAATGTTGTGGTAGTTAAAGCAATGAATAGAATGTGAGATAGCCCAGAGATGCAGAGGAAGATGAGGACATGGTAGAGGATAGAGTCTGGGGAATACCAACATCAAAAAGTGAATGGAAGAGTAGGTGTCCACAAAAAAGCCTGACAGAGCAACCAAAAGGCCAAGGAAAAAGCCAGGAGACCTTATTTTTATAAAAGCAAAGAAAGAAGTTTGTAGTCTTCAGTTTCCAGTGCTGCAGAAGGGACTAGAAAAAGTGTGTAAGATTTCATTGGATTGGTCATGAAGGAGGTCACTGAGCGCCTTTGCTGCAGCAACTGCAGTGGAATGTTGAGGGTCACAAATGTGGTGTAAGTGTATTGAGGATGTTAAGAGTTCAGAAAGTGGAGACAGTAGAGTAAGTTAAACTCCAAATTCCTTGGAACAGCTCACAAGACCTCTCATAACTAGGCCTCTGCCCATCTTTCTTGCCTCATGGATAATTTATACCCTGAGCCCCAGCCTTACATCCTGTGTCTCATGCCATGCCTTTGCTCATGCTGTTCTCTTGGACTCTTCCCACTTCTTCCACGTTGGCTGTCCAGCTCCTACTGTTTCTTCAAAACACAATTCAAGGATCACTTCTTCTTGGGCGTATCTCCCCATGCCAGAACCCCTTGTCTCAGGTTCCATGGCACTCTAGGAATACCATTATAATGGTCCTTGTTCAACTGGGTTATCATTGTGTACTCACCACCAGAAGGTGAGCTCCCCACACACAAATTCTACTTATCTCTGAATCCCAAGCACCTACCGTGTTTCCCCCAAAATAAGACCTAGACGGACAATCAGCTCTAATGCACCTTTTGGAGCAAAAGTTAATATAAGACCCGGTGCTATGTTATGTTATGTTATGTTATGTTATGTTATGTTATGTTATGTTATGTTATGTTATGTTATGTTATGTTATGTTATGTTATGTTATGTTATGTTATAGACCCGGTCTTATAGTAAAATAAGACCAGATCTTATATTAATTTTTGCTGCAAAAGACACATTAGAGCTGATTGTCCAGCTAGGTCTTATTTTCCAGGAAACACGGCAGCAAGGTGCCTTGTATCTAGTAGATCCTCAGTAAATGTTTATCTAATTAGTAAGTAAATAATTTCCTTGGAATTCTTCCAGAGAGGAGTTTCACAGTGAACCAAAGCTGAAGGAAATACCAAATCTTTTTGGTTTTCTTGGAATATACTGATGATTCATTTAAGAGAAGAATGATATAAGGCTGGAAGTAGACCGATTTCTTTGCTCTCAACTTTCCCACTCATTAGCTTTGTGACTTGGAATAAGTCATTTCACCCTTTTGGGTCTCTAAATCTTTATCTGTGAAATGGGCACAATAGTGTCTTGTGATCCAGCCAAGATGATGGAGGATACTGTGGATTAGCTAAAATGCTATCATAAAGAGAAGTATTTATAATAAGAAGTGAACTGATTTTTTTTTTTTTTTTTTTTTTTTTTTTTTTTTTTTTTTTTTTTTAATCATTTCCCTGCCTTATCTCTGAGTTTCAGGGCCATCTCCTAATTGACCACTTCAAATTTGCTCTTAATTCCTGGTGAGGTCTATGTGCCACATGTTGCCAAAGTGATCTTTCTAAAAAGTTAACTGGAACACATCACCCCTCTGCTTGGAGGAAGAATCTCTTTATTGACTACCTCCACCCAATTCCTTCAAGGCAAGAGCTCTCTCCATCTTCTTCTCTGCTATATCACCAGCACGCAGAACAGTGTCTGCCACAGAAGATGCCCCAGGCATACAGATTGATTCACTTACTGGTACTCCAAATCTCCAAAACATGTTACAGGTTTCCTAATGGGAGATGGAATTTTGCTTTCTGGGCCATTCTCTGTGTCAAGACTCAGACCCGATGAGTGACTTAAAGTGCTCCATATACCCTTCAAATCAATCTGTTTTTAGAAATTTAAATAATGCTATAGTATTTGAGGATCATATTACAATTAAAAATGTTGAAAGTGTAAAAATATTAGTATTTGGGAATATTATGGTCTAAAAGAAGTGAAACGTAAGAATATTTCAAAATGGAATGAAGTCTTGATATAAGAAACACTATAAACAAGGATGATAGCAAGCAAGCAGCCTTTTGATTATTGCTTGCAAAAAAGTGGTGCCAGTTTTAATTTTTAATTGCGAATGGCTATTTTGGCAGATGAAAATGCCAGCAGAACATATTTCATCCTAGCCCAGTGGTGTGAAACTATTTAAAATACAATTTTTGAACAGCCATAGCTCATTGTTATATTTATGATTTGTAGATGTTTCCATTTGATTTTTCTTCAACAATTTACAAGCCTTCTATCTGAAGTTTTATTTTGTTGCAGCTTGAGAGATTGATTGGCCACACCACTGCATTTTTTCATAATTATTAAAATTCTTTGAGGGGTCTTAGAGTTTCGGGTGATCTTTTAATCCTTTCAGTTTGTTTAAAGAATGAACTCAATGTATTGAAGTCATCTATTGAAGACTAAATGTATTGAAGTCATCTATTTCTGAACTTAAATATGTGTGTATAGATATGTATTATACATATACACACAAATGCACATACAATATATACATACATACACTGTATCCTTTAGCAGACAGCTTGTTAGTGCAAATATTTACAAATACCTTATTTTTGCTCATCTAAAAGTAAATCAGACATTAGAATAAAAAACAACTTAAAAATAAAAAGAATCTTAAAGTTCCTGTTGATAATAAGGAAATTGTATCATAATTTGAAAGATACTTAAATTTAAGTATATACAAAGAGATACACTTTTTATAAATTTAGTCATAGTGTTCATTATTTTCATTTATAGTACCTGTGAGGTAATTCTAGAATCTCTCTTTCTTCTTCATTCAGTGGCAGGATGACTTTTTGTAATGATCATGTTATAATTTCTCTTTTTAAAAACAGACAGTCCAGTTTAATATTTAATTAACAGCCAAATGTGTAGCAGTCAGTGTGCTAAATGCTGGTGATTCAAAAGAGGGAATGATGTAGACCTTTACTTCAAGGAAATTCCACTGGGGAATATGATTAGATTTGGATCTAATTATCAACTTTACCTTTGCTGATTTGATGATTATGAGCAAGTTGCTTCGAATACCATCTGCTTAATCTGTAAAATAGGAATAATAATATTATATCAAGGTATTATAATATTTTGCATATATAACATATATGTATATAATTACACTTAGCACGGTGGCTGTTCTTAAAAATAGAAAATGGAGGTATGTGGTGGAGGGCTGTATTGCTATGTTAAAGGTTCAGGATTTTATCCTGTGGGTGATAGGCAGTCTTTGAGGTAGGTGACATTTAGGGAGGTAACAATGTCATTAAATTTCTATTTTAGATTGATCACTCTGTCAGGTATGCTATGAATGATGGCTTAAAAGAGACGACCTGGAGGTAGGAGATCCATTTTGAGACTGTTGTTCCAACTTAGGCAAGATATAATTAGGACTTAGTCTGGGGCAGTGGTAGTAAAGAGAAAGAAAAAAAATATGCTGATAGAATTGAAATATATTAATGAATGAGTGAATGTGGAATATGAGTAAGAGAGAGAGATTTGTTATTTCCCGATTTCTGGTTTGGGTGGTTGGCTAGATAATGGGATCATTAACTGAGATCAAGAATACAGGTGAAGCAACAGGTTGAGGGGAATGTTGGAAATGATAAAATGAGTTTAGCTTTGGAGCTGCTGAGCTTTCTGTGACAGTGAGACTTCCAACTATATATGTCCAGCAGCTGTGAATGAAGATTTAAAACATAAAATTACAGACACGAGAGCATGTAAAGAAAGAGAGAACAATAGCTCAAGGATGGAAACCTGGGGAATACTAACATGTTAGGGTAAACAGAGGAAAAGGGGAATGAAATGGAATAGATAGCAAGGAATCATCAGACAAAAATATGGTCAGGTGGACAGCAACCAAGGCCCAACTACAACAGGAGGGCACACACAACCTACACAAGCAACACACCTGGAGCACCTGGCTCAGGTGTCCAGGGAGACTGCACCACTGGGCCCCACAGGACACCTACTATATAAGGATACTCTACTACGAGCAGGAGATATAACACCTCTACTTAATACATAGAAACAAACACAGGGAGGCAGCCACAATGGGAAGACAAAGAAACATGTCCTAAATGAACAGAACAAAGCTCCAGAAAACAAAGTAAACAAAATGGAGACAAGCAACCTACCAGGTGCAGAGTTCCCAACGCTGGTTATAGGGATGCTCACTGATCTCAGGGAGAACTTTAACAAAGATATAGAGAACATAAAAATGAAGATAGAAAACATAAAAAAGAACTAGTCAAAAATGAAGAATACAATAACTGAAAGGAAGGATACATTAGAGGGAATTAACAGTAGATTAAATGAGCAGAGGATCAAATCCTCAATTTGGAAGATAAGGTATCAGAAAGCACCCAATCAGAACAGCAAAAAAGAGAAAAAGAATCTGAACAAATGAGGACAGTATAAGAGACTTCTGGGACGGCATCAAGTGGACTAAACTTTGCATCATGGGGGTACCAGAAGGAGAAGAGAGGAAGGAATTGAAAACCTATTTGAAGTAATAATGATGGAAAACTGACCTAACTTGGCGAAGGAAATAGACATACAAGTCCAGGAAGTGCAGAGAGTCCCAAACAAGATGAACCCAAACAGGTCCACACCAAGGCACATCACAATTAAAATGTGAAAGTCTAAAGACAGAGAGAATCTTAAAAGCAGCAAGAGAAAAGAAGTTAGTTACCTTTAAGGGAGCTCCTGTAAGACTGTCAGCTGATTTCTCAACAAAAACTTTGCAGGCCAAAAGGGATAGGCATGAAATATTCAAAGTGATGAAAAGCCAGGATCTACAACCAAGATTATCCAGTAAAGCTATCATTTAGAATCCAAGGACAGATAAAGAGCTTCCCAGATAAGAAAACGCTAAAGAAGTTTGCCCCCACAAAAACAGTATTACAAGGAATATTAGAGGGACTTCTTAAGATGAAAAGAAAATAAAAAAATACGAATAATAAAATGGCAATAACTACATTTCTATCAACAATTAATTTGAATGTAAATGGATTAAATGCTTCGATCAAAAGACATAGGATGGCTGAATGCATAAGAAAACAAGACCCATACATATGCTATATATATAAGAGACTCACTTTAGATCAAAAGTCACACACAGAGTGAAAGTAAAAGGATGGAAAAAAATATATTTCATGGAAATAGAAACAAAACAAAACATAACAACTGAGGTAGCAATACTTATACCATACAAAACAGACTTTAAAACAAGGCTATAACAAGAGATAAAGAAGGATCCAGTAATCGCACTTCTGGGTATTTATTTGAAGAGATCCAAAATATTACTTTGAAGGGACATGTGTATCCATCTGTTTATTTGCAGCATTATTTACAATAGCCAAGATATGGAGGCAACCTGGATATCCATCAGTGGATGAATGGATAAAGAAGAGGTGGTACATATATACAATGGACTATTTCTGAGCCATAAAAAAGAATGACATCTTGTCATCTATAACAACATGGCTGGAGCTAGAGGGTAATGTGCTGAGCGGAATAAGTCAGACAAAGAAAGAACAAATATCATATGATTTCACTTATATGTGGAATCTAGAGAACAGAATAAATGGACAAACAAAACAGAAACAAGCTCATAGATATAGAGAGCATTTTGATGGTTGCTGGATTAGGGGGTTGGGGGACTGAGTGATGGGAGAGAAGTGATTAAGAGATACAAATTGATAATCACAAAATAGTCATGTGGATGTAGAGTATAGCATGGGTAACAGTCAGTAGTATTGTAGTAACTATGTGTGGTGTCAGATGGGTATTAGATTTATTGGGGAGATCACTTCGTAGGTTATATAAAAGTCTAATGATTGTGTTGTATATCTGATACTAATATAATATTGTATGTCAATTTTATAATTGAAAAGTAAAAAAAAATATATTTAAAAAAAAGATTATCAGATGGTCATGGTAACCCAGAGAGGATATCCCGAGCATTTCAAAAAAGAGTCAATTATGAAATGTAGAGAGTAGGGAAGATTATTTATCACAAACAACAGTCATTTTAATTATCGATTATGTGCTGAACATTTTTCTAAATTCTTTATGCACATTAACTCTTTTAATCCTCAGAATAGCCCTAAGAGATATTATGAGTATCGTCATCTTCTTTTAACAGACCCGAATATTGAGGTATGAAGAAGTTCAATAACCTGTACAATGTCAACCACAGAGTTAATGGCAGAATAGGGCTTTGAACCAAGACAAATTGGCTGAGAGCCCATGTTTTTTGCCCCTATTGTTTGATTGTGGATGGTCCCTGTGGGCGCAGGGCCCCTCCTATCATAATTACCAAAACTACTCTCGGGTCTAGCATAACTCTTAGCAATGTAGTATGGTAACCTTGATGATAGGCTCTTGGAAACTGCCTCTTTAAGCAAAGCAATTGTATAAAGAAACTAAAATTTTACCATAGTCTAATTGATATAAACAAGAGTTAAGTTGGCATATTTCTGGTCACAAAAACATCACCAAACTTTTAAATAAATACCCCAAACACTTCTAATATTAAACAGTGAAAAAAAATAAATTGAAATAAATTTCTTATACATATGTTAAAAAAATTTAATAAAAAGAAGATAATTATTTTCCAACGCACTTATTCCATGTCTGGGTTACAGGTGGACAAACCCCATCATGGCAGCTCAGGGTACAAGGTGGGAACCACTCTGGACAGGACGTCCTTCCTTTGCAGGACCACTCACACCCACACTCACACTCACTTAGACTGGGACAATTTAGACACACTAGTTCACCTCCCGTGCACATTTTATGATGTGGGAGAAAACCCACGTAGACATGGGGAGGACGTGTAAACTTCACACAGACAGTGGCCCTGGCTGGGAATTGATATTGAATGAAATGGTGTTATTTGAGGACCTGCTGTATATGTACAATAAATAGCTGTTGAAAAAACTGAGTGACAGTTAAAATCCCTTATAACCTAGCATAAAGAGTTAGTTATGTATAACCTGGTAGTATTAGGAATGCTTGTTTCTCTGTCTTCAAATTCTAACCAGCTCTAATTTTTCCATAAAGTTTTTCCTGGTAGCTCTGGCTTATTTCCTTATCCTTATTTACCTCCCATAGCTTTTATTATTTGGACCATATATTTCAGCCCTTAATTACATTCTTGCATTGTCTTCTAATTGGATTATTTATCCAATTTTTCACACACACAAAAATTGTGTCTAAAGAAACCAAAGTACCCTCTTCTTTTGTATGTTCTGTGGAATCAAGCCCAGATTTTCATTCTTTATTTTTAATCAAAATTCACCTAGCGTATTGCTACCAGGGGTACTATTTGAATGTCATAACTTTTTTTTTTTTTTTTTAAAGGAATTTCCTTAAGTTCTGCTAGTTTAAATTGTGGAACAACTTGCATTGAGGACCCAAATTGTTATAACAACTTCTTAATACCATTTTCTAGGAACATTAAATTCCTAATTTATACTTTCATTGCAGAATGCCTATGATTCCTTAAAAAAATAACAGCCATTGCTTCATTTAATCTTCATAATGGCTGAATATAGAACCATTTGCTCCAAACTGATTTTATAGGATTTTCTTTCTTTAACCTAATAAATAAAATACTCTTGTTTTCTTTACACTAATATGAATACATTCCATTTATCCTCCACGATTCTTTCATCCCCCTCCCACAGATAAATTTTTCCTGGACTTTTCTTCCTTTCTCTCCTATTTATTTCATTGTTCTCCCTCCCCCCAATTAAATTGCTCCTAGTTTTGTTTGTTTGTTTGTTTTTGTTCTCTGTGCATCTGTCTTTCTGGAATGGTGTTTCTCTTCATTGCTTTTTATCATGTTGTATAATTTGATTTCTCTTCCTCTTAAAGCTGTCTGCTCTTAATCAAGAGATGCACTGACCCTGTAATTCCTTACAAGCTCCAAAAGTGCACTACAAGTAGACAGGCTACCTAATGTACACATCACACTGCAGTAATTAACAGTGGCCTCTAGAAAGATGCAGGGGTTAGAGAACCTTACTTTTCTTGGAGTTTCAGTTAGGCTCGCATTTCTTAGAAAACAAACGAGTGAAGCCTTAAAATTTCCCTGAGGTTTTCTAAAATCTATTATTTCTGAAACCTGGGAATACTCAGATGTACAGTGAGTAATTTTTAAAAGAGCATACTTTCTATTTTGGAAGTTGACTACTATATGTAGTTGAGAAATAAATTAGAAATTATTTTTATTCTAGGTGGAATTATTATAGAAAAGGCACATTAAAGTCTAAATATGTTTGTAACATAGTTAAATAGCAGTTAACTTAAAAATGTTTATCACATAGACTGTTATAGTTATTATGAGTTTCCCTAGTGAGCCAAGAAATAATCTATAATTTGTCAGCAGAAAACTGTAGTTTTCCTGTTTAATTGGAGATTAAAGCATGGACTCAAAATGCAAGTTGTCAAAGGAGTCCATGTGAAATTAAAAACCACCTGTATTTTTTCGTAGTTGGAAATTTTTTCAAAGCACAGACCTGGTGGAAGCTATTCCCACAACCTTTTATAGAATAGAAACCAAGTTTAGGGCTCCCATTTCTCTAAACCTGTTTTGTCTCACACCTGAACGAATCTAGGATAGGTTGGAGTTGAGAATTTAGATCCTTCTGTCCATGAGTTGAGTCACTGAATAAATTTCTCAGCTTTTTAATTTATAAAATTAGGACATAATTCTTCAGTGTTTGTTTAGTAACCTGACCTTATACTATGTGTAAGTCCCTGAATTGGATGTACAGGGCTGAACAGAAATAAAACGTAGCCTATTCTCTCCAGGAATTTTTCCTCCAGAAGAATATTAGTTTCCTATTTATTGAGCTACAAAAACCATCTCCCTGAACTGACTTGGGATAAAAGCAAAGGTTGGCCCTTCTCCAGCAGCATTTAGCTATGTCTCCTATTGAAGGGTTACAAGGTAAACTCTAGGATCACCGTATAAGAACTGTTGATTGCCAGTTTTCTTGGCCCCTTGGGAAACTTTGGAGCTTGGTGAGCAGCTGCCTGTGCAGGTGGGCGTTCTGCTCAGGGCATTCCCACACGAAGACCAAACATAGGAGTTCCCACTGATCACAGTAATTTCCAAAGAGTAGTAATTAAACTAGTTAAACTAAATGTTCTAGTTAATAAAACATTCTGAGTATGTTTAATTTGCTCCAAAGTATTTTTTAAAATAGGAAAAGAAAAACTAATGCTTCTTCATAATACTTTAGGGATGTTATTTTTTTTCATCTAAAATGGCTTATGAACAATAATGTGAACTGAAAGTTATGTTTTTAATCAAATGAAATGCCTGTTTATTTTCAGTATGCACTCTAATTTTCTAATATTAACTTTATTATTCTAGTACATGAAAGAAAAATATTATATCTAGCCTTCCATGGGGCCTAGAATTCATTCATTCATTCATTCATTCATTCATCCATTTACTCTTTTTTTCTTTCTTTCTTTCATTCATTTATTCAATATTTGAGTGCCCACCACATACCATGTTCTTGGAACACTTTGGAAATACTCCTTCCCTTTTGATTTTGACTGACTTATTCCAGGCTTGTGAAAAAATGATTCTTTTCTTCAACTAGAGAATGAAACTTCAGAGTCAAGGTCAGGTCAGTAAGTGTAAGAAGGGTTGTTCATTGTCATCCCTAAGGTGTTCTTGATCCATCTCCTTAGGACTACAACCTAACCCTTCAGTTGTATTTGTGAAGTAGATAGGCAGTATGGTTAAGGAATTACATCACGAGATTAAATTCATTTTAAATTTTCCATGACAGATGACAAAATCCTATAGTAATTTTGCTCCATCAAATGGAAAAGACAGAGAAGTTGAAGGGCAACACAAATGACTTTGGGAGAACCCATTTATGACCTTCAAGATAGGATCTTGAACCCAAGGGGCATCTGTTCTTACTCATGCAGTCCTTGACAACTAGAAGAAATGACAGTCACTATGTTTAGGGGAAACATTTTTACCAAGCTTGAACATTCATGTTGTCATCCAAGTTGTTTTCTTTTTTTTTTTCCTAAGTAAAGAGCAAGGTAAAATCCTTTAAATTCAGATCCACCAAGGGATAACCACAATGAGATGGTTTAGAATCAGCCGAAAGGAACCAGCTACCTAGTAACACAGTCTTACCTCAATCTTGCACTGAGATGGCCCTGTAGACCTTCCAAACGTGGGACAAGAGACACACAGGAAAGAAAAAAGTATCCAGTCATCACATTTGTGCCAATCATGTTGACTTGTAGACAGTCATTCTGACCACCAGTTTGGTTTGACCATACTGCAGTGGCCCATTATTCCCTTCTCTTAGTAAAAGGCAATAGTAGTCGTGCCACTGAAAGTGGGAGTTGTCTTTAGCAGGAAAGATTCCCTTACATGGATCCAGAGCTTTTGCTTCCAGTGTTGGATTTGATGTGTTATTTTACAAATTACTGTTCCCAAACTAGTTGGGTCATGCTGCCGAGAGCTGTTTTCCAGAGCTCGTGGGTATGGAGTTTTGTTCCAGGCTTCGGGGCAGGAAGTGAATAATAAAAATAAGTTTATAGATGGCACTAAATTGAGGTAGCTTAGACAACCTTAAACAAGAATAATCAATTAGCTGTCACATTGTGCTAGAGAAAACAATATTCCTCCAATTCAACGGTAGATACCGTAATTTGTAATTGTCATCAATGAGAAATCATCCTTTTTCCTCCAAAAAAGGTTAAAGGCAATTACCTGATTTTTTTTTTTCTTTTTGGTTTGTTGTTGGTCCAAAGTCCCTTTCCACATTGTAATCTTAATATAGATTGCCAAAGCACATGATAATATATTTAAAAGATATATTCACAATAAGTCTATTATATGATTTTGTGTGTTTATTTTTTTTTCTCCTTTTTAAATATTTGATTCATGAGCCACATAGAAAGCTCGTGGTTGCTCCAAAGTAACTGTGTGGGCGTGGTGCAGCAACATAGCATGGCAAGGGCCTGGCCTGGAGTGTTAGCTCTGAGAATGTGAAGGAAGGAGGACAGGAGAGAATTCAAAGGGAGAACTGGAGTTCTTAGTCCCTGTTTAGTCTGGTAGGCAAAAGAGATGAAAGGATCAAAGTTTTCAATGTTTCTAGCAAATGTGATTGCGACCAAGCAGAAGTGGCTTAATTCTATTCTAGGAAGAGACTGGGTGCACGTGTGGACACCTGTTTGGGCTTTGGGAGAGAAAGACAGAGGGCCATTACTTACCAGTGTGGAAGTGATGGAAGAAGACATAATAAAGGTTTTGGGAAAAGAATGTAGGGAGAGTGGTTTAGAGAACACTGGCATTTGGGGAGAAAAAAGGAGAAAGGGGTTTGTGAAAGAGAGAACACGAAGGCTAGGGCAATACAGTATCTACTACAGGAGGACCAAGTCCCAAAGAAGGATTGCAGTGGGGTGAGAGTATCATAAAGAAGAGGAATGAAGATGTAAATGATGTAGAAAGGTGGGATAAAGGAGAAGGGGGCAGAACCTAGAAGAAAACTCCATCTCAGAGTGGACAGCACCTATAGCACCATGTCCTAGGAGAACATCCACTATCACAGGAAAAAAGAAATCATGTCCTGGAAAAATGGCCAAAATAACCCTCCAACTAGGTAGTATGCTGGCACAGCATTCAGTGTCTCGAAAGGCACCCCACCAGGTGAGGGGTGTCCCGGGAGCTATAACTGGAATGGGGCCTCCAGGAGAGAGAGTGGTGTTCAGAGAGCCTCCTGTGAGAGCAGGGAAATCTGGTTTGAAAGCAATTGTGCAGTCCCTTGGAGAGATGCTGATAAGTGCAAAGCAGTTCTAAAGAGTTTGAGATAAGGCACCAAACAGTGCTTGGAGGGGAAAAGGAGGAGACAGATTAGGTTGCCTAACTGACAGTTAAATGGGTGAAGAGAGAGGGAGAATGGTAGATTAGGCAGCAACAGAGTCCAATTAAACCTTTCTTTATTCCTCCAAGCAGCTGGAGGTCTGTAGGAATATAAAAGGTTGGGGGAAAGGTCCCTCTAGAAGGGGAAAGATGAAAGTAGTTGGGAGAAACAAGATCCTGGAAGAGGAAAGATAGGGATTGGTGGTAAATAAAAGTGTGGGGTGGCGGCTTTGGGGTGTGATAATGCAGCAGCGGGAGGTGAATAACAGGGTTTCTTGACCACAGAGAAGGCCCCGATGGAGTTTGGCATGACCAGCAAGAGGACTCAGTTTGTGTGGTCCTAGGAATCTAACAGTAGTGTGCAGGGGAAGTGAAAAGAGCAGATGAAGCCATAACCCAGAGCTGGCAAGTGTGTGGCCAAGGTAAAGGGAATGAGAAATGCTCATAGAAGTCCCACACACTGAACATGTGTGACCTTGGGCAAATCACTAACATCTCTAACGCACCAACCATCTGGTAAATGTGCGAGTGTGAAAGCTCTTTATATAACTGCTGGCGTGCACACACACACACACACACACACACACACACACACACAAATACAAATGGTAGTTTTTTATACTCCCTAACCAAATATAGTCTTTTAGCCCCTTCAGAGGAGGAAACACTGCAATAGGCACATGTGGAATATGTTTAATGAATAAAGGAGGGAATAAATGAATTCACATATTATTTATTTTACTATATATAGCATCGTATATAGTACCAAGATTATATGGTCAGAAATTTCCTGTAGTCTATACAAGCTGACTGAGCTTGAACAAGATTTTTCTCAGAAATCAGGAAATATTTTATAATCCTTTAATTTTTGAATACATGAATAAAGTTTAAATTTGAAAAACTACCAGAGACTACTGCTTTGCACATTTAAGTAATAGGGTTATAGAGCTGGAAGGACCTTTGTTCACCTACTCTAACACTGTCCTTATTTTATATGGGAAAACTGAGACTGCAAAAACATTAAGGCACTTCCTTCAGATCAAACTCTTACTGTGACAGGCAGTGCTGGTGGCCAGGCCTTCCATTGTCCTTACAGAAATAACTTCAATTTTAAGTCTTGTGAGCTGCCCTAACCTTCCTCTTATGAAGATTCTCTGTTTTTAAAAAGATGAATAATGACATTCATTTCAAATGTTGTTGTTGGTTTAACTATTATATGAAGAATATTCTATTAAAAAGAATTTTCGTACCTTTTCACTCTGTGTATTGACAGATAGAATATTTCTCTTTTACAAATTCCTCAAAGCCAGCAAAATATATTAATTTCTATGACTTTTCTTTCTTCTAAAGAAGTCAAATACTGAAGAAAAGGTCTCTTGGGGGGTTAAACAATATATTGACTTGCTCTTTAAAGTCTCCAATAAGTGGATGGATCAAGTAAGAAACAAATTAATATTTATGCCTTCAGTTGCAGCACTGTGGTTTCTTTCTGATATGAAAATTTTGTGGAAAATACCTCTAGAATTTGAGCAAATGAGAGTGAGAGTGGGGAAGAGTACATATCAGTGGTATATGAGGATTCCAAAAGCATCTTCCTCTCTCTCTCTCTCTCTCTCTCTCTCTCTCTCTCTCTCTCTCTCATTATACTTGGTAAATTCAATAGGGAAAAGCAAATGTTTTCATCCAGAAATTCAAATGAGCTCAAACATCTATATTGAAATGTGTCATATTAAAGATGCCTAGCACCCAGTTTATATGCCGAAGAGAGCCTGAGCCAAGACAGTCAAAAATAGGCTGGAAGAGAAGGATGAGATGACCCTAACTTCTGAAAATTCTTTCCCTACTTCATGAGAGGTGAGGCACATCTCCAGCTTTGCAAGCAAATTATATGCATATATATATATATATATATATATGAATGGTTAAAATTTACTTAAACTTGGATTCCACCCTCATGGTATTTCTTTGTCTATATCTAATAATCTTTTAAAATAAAACTTTATTGAGATATAAGTCACATACCATAAATTCACCCATTTAAAGTGTCTAGTTCAATGCATTAAATATAGTTACAGAGGGGCAGCTGGTTAGAGCGCGGTGCTCTTAACAACACGGTTGCTGGTTCTATCCCCACATGGGCCACTGTGAGTTGCGCCCTCCACAACTGGATTGAAACAACTACTGACTTGGGGCTGATGGGTCCTGGAAAAACACACTTAAATCAATAAAAGTTAAAAAAAATAGTTAATCTTTAAATACATATATATATATATATATATATATATATATATATATATATATATATATTTAAGTAATAGGGTTATAGACATATATATATATGGTGTCACAGAGCATCCATCATCACAATTTTAGAACATTTTCATCACCTCAGTAAGAAACACTATATTCTTTAGCACCCCTCTAACCCTCCACTCCAGCCTTAGGTAACCATTAATCTACTTTCTGTGTTTGTACATTTCCCTGTTGTAGACTTGCATATGAATGGAAACATATAATATGTGGTCTTTTGTGACTAGCTTCTTTCAGTTAGCCTAATATCTTCAAGATTCATCCATGCCTAACCTGTATAAGTACTTCATTTAAAAAATATTTTTATTAAAATGTAGCTAATATACAATATTGTATTAGTTTCAGGTGTACACCACAGTTATTCAACACTTATATACATAAAGAAGTGACCACCATGATAAGTCCAGCAACTATCTGACACTGTACCATGCTATCACAATATCATTGACTATATTCCCCATGCTGTACATTACATCCCCATGACTTATTTGTTTTTTTTGTTTTTGGTTTTTATTTTATTAAATTTATTGGGGTGACAATTGTTAGTAAAATTACATAGATTTCAGGTGTACAATTCTGTATTACATCCTCTATAAATCCCATTGTGTGTTCATCACCCAGAGTCAGTTCTCCTTCCATCACCATATATTCGATCCCCCTTACCCTCATCTCCCACCCCCCACCCCCCACCCCCCTTACCCTCTGGCAACCACCAAACCATTGGACTTATTTGTTTTATACCTGGAAATTTGGACCTCTTATTCTCTTTCACCTTTCCCCTCTTTTTAAATTTTTCAATTCCTGTTGACATTCAATATTATTTTATATTAATTTTAGGTGTACAACATAGTGGTAACACATTTATATAATTTAAGGGATGACCCCCGACTAGTCTAGTACTCACCTGGCACTATACATATTATTACAATATTATTGACTATATGCCCTGTGCTGTGATTTATATCACCATGCTGTGAACTGAGGATGGCTGCCACCAGTACTGGGCTTGGGGTAGCTCCACAGAAAGTCAGGACAGACCAAGGCCAGCTGCCACCTGCCAACTCTCTTAAGGTTCAATCCCTGATAAAGCCTTGTTTGGAACATGAATTGGGTGAGGCAGAGTCTCAAGGAGTTACTAGAGTGGTAAGAGTTGTGGTCAACAGGTTAATGTGGACTCTGGTTTGGTGCCAGTGCTGAGCCTGAAGCTACTCAGCAAATCTCAGAACACACTGAAGCCAGCTGCCGCCCGCCTGGGTCCTGCGGACTCTGATAGTGTTTCACAAAAGCGTGCAATGCAGGTGGAGCTTGCTGCTCATGGATAATGTGCCTCTGGTGTGGGCGAGTTAGGCGGGGCAGGTTCTCAAGAAGTCAGCAGGGTGGAGCAGCGGAGCTCACCAGGCCAATCAGATTCAGATTTGACCTCTGGGGAGAGGGCTCAACACATTAAAGATGTTGCTCACCTGCTGGTTGCATGGGAGAAGGACCCTACTCCTGGGTAAATGGCAACTGTCCTCCAGCCCTCGCTCCAAAGCCACAGACCTCAGTCTGCCCTCTGTATGCCTCGAAAGCCTCCCAAGTCACCGTCCCTCCACCGGAGACAAAGGTGAGTACTTGCGAGTGAGAGAATCTGTGTGTAGGCCATTTAAGAGGATGTTTAGGTTTCTGGCAGCCTTCCCTCCCACCCATATGGAATTCCCACTGTTTTTCGCAGCTAGATTGTGGAAGCTCCACTTCCCGGCACCAGTACTCTGTGCTGGGGAGGCTGGTGTGGGGCTGGGGTCCCTTGCTCCTCTGGGGGGATGCTCCGTGGCCTAGATATCCCTCCAGTTCTCAACCTCCACACGGAGGTTTGGGGCTAGCCTGTTTTGCGTCTCCACCCCTTCTACCAGTCTCGACGTGGCTTCTTTATATCCTTAGTTATAAAACTTCTGTTCAGCCAGATTTCAGATGGTTCTCCAGGTTGATTGTTCTATAATTTAGTTGTAATTTTAATGTGTTCATGGAAAGAAGCAGGCACAGTGTTTATCTACTCCACCATCTTGGATTGCATCTAATAAGCTTTTTATGGTTAATATTATCATTACAAAATTAATGGTTTTATTAATGAATTATGAGGAGAAAAGAATTTTGGTAGTTGTTTAAAATTGTTGGCCTATTAGTGGCCATTTCTTGCATGAGTCATGTATCTACATTGAGAAGTTATTGTGTACTATATATGCTTCTTCAGGAATCTTCCTTCTTGCTAGGAAAATTTTGAGGCAGAGAAGTGACTTGGAGAAAATGAAGGGCTCCCATTTATTCTCATGAACAATTCTTTATGCCGTAAGTTATTTCCATGAGTTTTGAATATCTACAATATTCTTTCTCGGTGGTCATACCCCCCTCAGCGACGGTTCTGATTCAGAGCTACTTCATTCACTACCCAAACACAGGCAGCGGGGGAGTGTGGGGTAGAGGACAAGTGAAGGAGAGGCTTGATTCTCTTTGGCACATGCCTATTGCTTTTTTTTCTTATAGGAAAGGGATGGTTTGGTGCCATAAGATAAAGAGCCCTTTACAAAAGCCTCTCTTCATCATGGAGCAGATTTGTAAACAGATGCAGAACACTTACATCGGTCCTCAAATAAAGGGGCTCTGAAATCATTAAACCCTGACTTCACCTATCTAAGAAATTCTGATTATGTGTCATTTGTTAAACATCCACAGTGTGGTAGCCACTTTTCAGCCACATCAAACTCATAGGCCAAATCCCACCCTGTGTAATAATATCAGTCAATGAAATTTTTTGATGGCTTTTAAGGACGGTTATGTATTTGTTACAGGCGGCAGAATTTTGTTTCATTCAGACATCTGTGTTGTTTGCAAAGATATAAGCTCAAGAATGTTTCCTGATGCATTGTTTCGTCATTAAAACAATACAGAAACAACATAAAACTCTATCATTAGTAACTAGTTAAATCAATGGTGGTAGAATTGTCTAAGGGAAAACTGCATTCTTTGAAAAGAAGGAAATAAATATGCATGACATGTTATGGATGCTTTCTAAAATGAATTATTAGGTGAAAAAAATCAAGGTATAAAACAGTGTATATAGTATACACAAGTATCCACTTTTGTAAATAAATGAAATACATACACAGTAGATTCTCATTATGCACAGTAGTTATGGTCTATAAAGTCACTGTCAACACTGAATTGGTAAATACTGAGTCATTGCTCCTAGCAGAAATACAGGGGTAGGCTCCCTGCAGCCTTTGGTCACATTTTCATCAACCAATCAATACATAACCTGTTCAAAGACACATTATTTCATTATTTAATACATATTTGATTTATTAAAATTGAACTCATAGCCAGTAGCACTTGAACTCATATCTGAATGAAGCTTACTTTATATATATGTTGTGTGTATATATATATATATATATGTTGTGTATATATATATATATATATATAAAACACACATATATATGTGTTATATATATGTGTGTGTGTGTGTGTGTGTGTGTGCGTGTGTGTGTGTGTGTGTTTCCTCTAGAAAGTACATCACAGCCTTCTTGCACTTGAGAACACTAGACAGTACTTCACCACCACAGTGGGGACCATTTTAAACAGCAAAATCACCAAAAAAAAACCAAAAACAAAACAAAACAAAAAAGGCAGAAAAATGAGAAAAACATGGCATTAAATAGGCCTTGAAAAGGACACTTGTTTATAATATGAGAGCTGAAACAAGAAGGAGAGGATCACTTTCTTCAATGTCAGCTGGGAAGGTGGACATCAGGAGACTCAGATTTTTGACTGCCCTTTGCATGTCCACAAATGACCATGAATGCCCAGCAAGTGTTGATTTCAGGGTTACAAATAAATTTTAGGAGTAAGCAAATTCCCAAATATAGAATCTGCAAATAGTGAAAATCAGCAATATACATATACACATGCACACTCATTTATGCCTGTATACAAATGGAAAGTTTCTAAAAGGACTAAAAGTAACTGCTTGATGGAAGTAATCTTTGGCGAATAGGACTAAAGGGCAGAAGTGGGACAAAATACACCTTTTATGGTAACGCTCTCTGTCCCACATGACTTTTTTTTTTTTTTTTGCTGTGGATATAACATATACTTTCTTTGTCCTCTCTCCTTTTCCTCTACCATCACCACCATTTCCATTCTCTCAGCAAGCCATATGCCTTTTCTGAGAAGCTCTGGGACAAGATTTTATTTGAGCCAAATTTATCATAGTGAATACCCACTGAATCCGGCTCTTGTAAAATTGGTTAATATAGTTTTGCAAATGAAGAGTGTTTTACAAATGCTAAATATGATGCTCAGAACATGAATTCTCAGGGTGATGTGTGTTAAAGAATATTACCCTGTCTCCCAGCATCCTGGGAAGATCTGGACTTCAGGGCACTTCAAGTCTGCCACATATTCTTGCTTAAATTCTTACCACAGGTTATCTAATAAGTGGGAAACAACTTAAATAATGTTAATGGTGTAATAACTATGAAGTCAGTATGCGGTACATGTGTAGAAATTCCCTTCAGGTAGAATGCCAGATTCTGGTCTCCCATCTCTTCCTGTTTTGGTGGCAGAAGAGGTGGTGAGTCCCAGGTTTCGGCCCCACTGGCTTCATGCTGAGCTCAGCCCCACCTTCTTGAGTCCCATCTTCCCCAGGACATCCAGAACTCAAGAGCATGCATTTTTGTCTCGTCCTCAGCTTGTATGCTTGGTTTCTTGGATTAATTTGAAATCTTGCCTTTCATAACTTGTAACTTTAGAAAAGAGGGAAAAGCTTTCATGTTGTCTAATGTTTCATTTCTTACATATAACATAGTGTTCTTTTCTTTTGCACCCATGAAAAGCCTGACTAGAAAGTAACCTCTCTTAAAGGCTTTTGTCCTAATTAATCTAGAGATTTCCACTCTCCTCCGAGTACTTCCCATGATGTACTACCTATAATACTGGTTGAAAGCAAGCTGAAGCTAACCTGACAATGGGTAAAGAAAATGTTGTATAAGGCATGCCCATATCTAATTATAGCTGGGATTTGTTCATATTAATGATCTCCCATGGACTGTCACCTTACGTCCATTGTGAGTTTGTAATCTAAAATAATTCCAATTTCTGTATAATTGGATTCTGCCAGAGGTATTCCATCCCTCACTGTATCTCTTCTCAAACACTGAGAATACTGTCTTTTAAATATGTTTGTATGCATATACACATATATAATCAAAATGTGTGAAAACACCACTTCATTTGAAAAAAAATGAACAAGTTTGTAAAAAATAACTTTAGCAACAACTGGTGAGTTTATTTTAAGAATAAACTTTGTAAATGTATGGACCTTTAAAAATAAAAATAGTAAGTTTTCTCAAATGTTTATTTTTCTTACCAAATATGACAGTTATCCACAAGTGGAACAGATTGTAGTTATTATTGATCCTATGTCTGCAAAACTACAGGGTTTTAGAAAGAAGCATATGGGTATCTATTGATCTGCATAGTTTATAGTTGCATCTGTACATAGGAGCCTTCAGTAAAACCAAAGGGACCTTTTTGGATCAGAGCCTGTGCATAGTGCGTGTGTTTGACTGGTCAAGTCTTTCCTGAGTTACTGAGGATATCTTTTGGGTGATAACTGTCTGGGCTCCAGATCTCCATGATTGGTTTAGTGGCACTTGTTTCATGAGTATACATTATAAGGTGATACTGCTGCCCAAGTGTAGATGCCTTGTCCCATTTACAAATCACCATCTAGCCATGTCTGTGAACCCTGAGATAGGAGTCACCATTACTTTGTAAACTTTAGTCATATTGAAGGGGTTCTTCCTGCTTATTAGCCCTATAAAACTCTCTAATGAATTAGAACTCTCACATTTAATTCTCTTTCTGTAGGCAAAGCCATGAAAAACCAAACCATCATCAGAAGGTGCCTTGGTAAACATAAGCACAGAACAATCAGGTCCTGGTCAATCAAGTCTTGCAGCTCTGGGTCCATTGCCTGTTCCTATTCTCATTCTATATAAGGGCTGCCAGTAGATGCCTCCCATTCACATTCTCTTCTGAGACCACCACTGCCTAGGCTACAGGCCACTTCCAGCCTGCAACCTGTGTTTATAAATAAAGTTTTATTGGATTACCATCATGCATATTCATTTATGTATTGCTCAGGACTGTTTTGATGCTGTAACAGCAGAGTTAAGTAGTCACAAAAGTGATCTTATGGCCCACAAAGCTGAAAATGTTTACTATCTGGACTAGACCAGAAAACTTTGTTTTCTCTCATGTGTCCTTGCCCTCTTGGCAGGTGACTTATGGAGACCTGGGATGAAAATATAAACATGGTGAATCAATTGTCAGTAGAGTTGAAATTGGAAGGTTGCCATTGGTTGGAGTTCAGGTCGTGGCTAGTGAGTGAGAGTACAGGGTGGAGTTATAAAGGAGCAGAAACCATGAGTTAAGCAGAGAAACCTGGTCAGGAGACAGAGGGGAGTAGATCAAAGCCAGAGAAAAATAGAAATGCCATAGATGAGAGAGAAAGACCTGAGACAGAGATTAGCTTGTTCCTTGAGCTTCAAGGGTTTCTTACAGCTGTCCAACTCACAGGTATATGTATATAAACCTCCTTTATCTGTATAAGGCAAGGAGCTCTTCTCTTTGCAATTGAAAGAGAGGGAGTAAAAGAGACTATTAGGTATTTAGCCATCATGGAGCAAATTTAGTCCCCTTATTTCTAAATTCCTATGGGAATAACTGCCAATTTTGGATCTCAGTATTGGCAATAAACACTAATAAACCAGCTTTGGCAGAAAAGTCATTTAATGTAGTGAACAAGGGCCATGTGGAAAGGAAACTTACATGTAATGTTCACTGCAGTTATGATACCTCATACTTAATGAAATTAACATTTGCCCTGTTGTTTCATTTGTTCAGTCATTCAGTAAATATTGGAGACCTACTAAGTATAAAGAACTTGTGCATGACAGCTTGATGGATGAGAATATGTACCTAACAAGACCCACTCCCAGGAAACATAAGCAATATTGTAAGAAAGTTGGGCTAGGTATACCAACAACTACCATACAGAGAAACCAGTGGTATAATAATTCAATTTAGTAAATATGTATAGTGAGCACATTATGTACTGAAACATAATGCCAGACACCATGGATACTGACATGGGCAAGGCTGAGACTCCAGCCTTGGAAGAGCAGTATTGCTGTGCACAAGGAGAAGGGAGGGTTTCTTCCTGCCGTAGAGACCAGGGAAGCCATCATGGGGTGCAGATGGGTACATGAGATATAATTAGAATGCCCACTGCAGCATCATTAATAATAGAAAAATTATATATTCATGAAGAGAATAATGGGTAAATAACTGGCGGTGTCATCATACAATAAAATACCGTCTAGTAGTTGAACAGAATGAATTAGAGCTACATGAATCAATATCGATAAATCTCAAACCTAATATTGACCCAGAAATAAGGTGCAGAAACCATTCCTACAGTATGAGATCAACTATATGATATTTTAAAACATGGAAACCAATACTTATATATTGCTTAGACTAGCATACATATATATATTTTTTAATGTCCAAATTGATAGATACAAGGATAGTTTTAAATCCAGGGAAAGAAAGAGGGAAATGGGATTGAGGGGACAGGTTTGAACTGTATCTGAATATTTAATTCTTTTGTTTTAAAAGCCTAACCCTGAAGGAAATGCAGCAAAATGGTGATGGGTACATGGACTTTTATCTTATTATTCTCAGACCTTTACTACTTGAAATACCTCAGAAGAGAAAAAAGAAAAACCTAAGTGTGTTTATGTGGAGACATATTCTAAAGAAAGGAAATATGGGTGGTTACACTCAGTTAATCTCTTAGGCTAGATAAAATGGATTAGAATCCAGTTTTAGTTCTGAGTTCCTCCGTTTTATTGGGTGCTTAATCCTATAAGTCAACCAAGTGAAATTGCTTTGTGGTCGAGTTAAGGCACCATTTCCTGTGGTCAGACTAGTAAATGAAGCCCGGAGATGGTTGTGTTTGAGCACAGGCTTTGTCCTGCTCACAGCTGTGCAGCTGTGCATATATGGACAGCAGCAGAGAGGTTCTGAGAACTGAGTGGCAAATATGTCAGGAATCCCTGGCCAGTACTTCTTCTGCAAAGACTAAGGTTCCAAATACTTTGAGGCCACAGCTCCTTTCAGAATATGAGAAAACTATAAATCATCTCCTTACACAAATATGCACACTTGTGTGTACATACACACATGATTGCATACATTTCCTCAAATTCATAGACCAGGGGATTTGAGAACCTTGGTTAAGGCCCTAACGTGTAGACACATTGCCTCAGATAAATTTGGTGAAATCTTCCAACGAAGACAACTCTTGGTGCAATTTCTGTTACTATACACAGGACTCTGGAGACAGAGTTGCAGATTGAGTCGAGTTTGTGCCACTCAATGAGATCAATGAGACTTCATAGGTGCATTGATTTATATACCCTGCTAGCTATCATTAATCTTGGAGCACAAATGACCAAAATATGCAGAATCTCTCCTTGCTCTAATTGTTTTTTAAAAGTTCTTGAATGGTTCTTTAAAGAATGAAGCCACTGGGCATGGAAGATTCTTCAGCTAATTCTGTCACCTCATGTGCAATCATCTAGGATGGTGTAATGCAGCTGAAGGGTTACATGTGAAAGGGAAGTAAGGTAACAAGCAGACTCTTGGCATCAAATTCTGACCACCAATGCAGAATATGACTAAGGAATGAAAGTTTTGTTAAAAGGTCACAGACAACACAAACTTAGCACATTTTTATTCATTAGGTTGTAAATAGAAATGAAATCCCAGAAGACTGGTTCATTGAGTAAATATTGCAGTGACTGACATATTCAAATAAATTTAATAAAGACAGTCTCTCAATGCAAGTGTTATTTTTTTCCTGACTGTCACACATTTTATTCATGATACTTAATGACACTTTATAATATTAAACACCATTTTCCATTCTTCTGAAATAAGATTTACATCATTCTTGGTTTGATTAGACAATTAAAATATATTTACATGAGATATAAACTAAGTTTCTTTTTCTTCTTATAATTTAATCTGTATTAGAACATTCATCTAGTGATTGTTGTTCTTATACTTTACCCTTTTTTTTTTTTTTCTGAACTGGCTGACTAGCTGGGATATATAAAATAGTGACTCATGGGCATCTATTTTGAAATAACCAGTATAAATAGGTGCAGTCTGGTTATACCACATTTTAAACAACCGTCCAGCCAAATGAAATGCAAAAAGAAAAAGAGAGTATTGCAAAGACCTTGAAATGTGTGTTTCAAGCTGACTTTTAGAACAGGTCCACATTTATACAGTTGTGTAAAAAGCAAGAAAAAGAAACTAGAAATTCCAGAGTATTTTCAAACTGGCTTAGACATTTTGACACTTTACTGTTTTTCTCTGCCAGGAGAGTAAATGAATGGTTTGCCCTCTGGGGGAAAAATCCATTTAAAAGAGAAAATATTTTAAATTCTTACCTTTAGAGAAACAGAAAAAAAAGGTAAGAGGTGAGATTTCTGCCTTCTTGAAGTCCTGTTCTCATGCCTTTCGTCCATATATTTAATGTAGCGGCCTCCTCATTTTACTATAATGACCTGATTACCCTTCCGTCTGCTCTGTACAGTTCTCAACAGCAGGAACAGTACTTTATTCCTCTGTATTCCCTAGAGCCTAGCACAGGGCCAGGCACCTGCTGGGTATGAAAGAATGCTCTTTTGGTTGAATTGAATGAATGCATGAAAGGATGGATGGATGGAGGCTCTGTATTTAGAAAGAAATGTACTTGGGTTATGATTGCTTTAGTGGAAAAACAACAACATAGGAATAAAAAATGCAATACACTGGGTGTGGTAGTATGTAAAAATATTTTTACTAGAAATACTCTTGGACATTATTACAAATTAGATATTATTTCCTCCTATGCCTGGCCCTTCCAGAATTTCACACTCATGCATACACTAGTACACTTGTTAAATTGTTGGCTTAAACTCTCCATTGATTTGGAAGTATATCCCTTCATTGATGACAGTTTTCAACTAGTAATGAAAGCTTTCCAATTAAAACACTCTGATTGTGCAACGTGTACCTCAATTTTGTGAAAATAAACTGCCCAGTACACTGGAAAAAATCTTAATTCTGTTAAACTCTTTAAAATGGTATTACATATCAAAAAGTCCACCTTTTAACTACCAATGGAGGAAAAATAAAATAGCTCTGGAGACACAACGAGAGCAAACAGACAGCTGGAATTTTGGGGAAATGTCTGTGGTATTTGGGTTTATTTTTAAGGGAAAGAAAATTTTTCCATTAAATTTTATTAACACAATAACATTTTAAAAATGTATATTCATAAGAATATAATGCTGATGTAAAACTCATATTTTATTCATGAATTATAGTTTGTTTTTCATGGGGGGTGGATAGGGTAAGAAACATGGTTTTATAAGCTTCTTCCATCTTTAATTACCTCTTCCTCCTATCTCAGCACACACACTCACACCTGGATACTCACATCTTTTTGTTTTTATTTTTCGTGCGACATACTCGTATGTGTAAACAACCCCACACCATATATAAATTTAAAAATATTCCAGATATCCACTAAGACATTAAAAGGAAAGCAAACATAAAACATTCTGTAATATGTAGGCAACTTTAAAAGTGCTTGAGACAGAAGGAAAAAAAGAGATTTTCTAGCCTATGTCTTTTTTAGTTAGATGTTTCAGAAGACGAAGAAGTTTTAATTATGTGCTTGCTTAGCAGAGCGGGACATTAACTCCTCTGAAGCATTGTCGCTATCTTGGAGTCCCACTCTCATTTTTCTCTCCCACTTCTTGCCCCCACCCAACTTTCTTCCCTCCTCTCTTTTTCCCCCCTATCCTCCACTTCCACCCTCCTCTACCTCCCACGAAAAGCCCAAAGAGCTTGGTGATTCTCGAATGAGCAGAATGGAACTGAGAGTAATTCCGGCTTCCTTCTAGTCCCTCCTTTCTTCCACACATGTTTAAGGAAGTGATGAGAACCTGTATATACTTACATCCTTTAGGCTTTTTCTGATCCATATCACAGCCAACCTTTCCCCTCACCCTGGTCACGGGAATTGTTCAGGGGTCTTTGGAAGGATGGAGGGCACATTTATTAATATCAAAATCGCTGCATTCTGTTTCAACCCTGAAAAGAGGCTGCATACTTGCAAGAAAAGAATGCTCAATCCTAGTCAGAAGTCAGCTTCACAGAGTACTCTGAGTATGACCTTAAATGAGAAAACTTCCAGGTGCCAATTTCTTCACCTATAAAGTGAGATTGGTTAGACCTAACTCAGCAAGGTGTTGTGAGGATTATGTGAAATGGTGTAAGTAAAAAGCCAGGCACCCAAATGGTGCCTAGTACAGCTTTCCTTCCCTCTGTGCCACTTTGGACATGTCCCCCCTTGTAACTGGCACTGTTTACTCACAGACAATCACAGGTATTCACAGATTATAAGAATTATAGTAGCAATTGCTTACTGTACTTTTTTTATTGCACAAGAGTTGTTTTAATTAAGTTTAAGAGACAGCCATATCTCTCCGGTTTTTCATTACAATGTGTTTCAGCTGCCACATTTTCTGAATCTTCCATGTCTTGAAGCCTTTGTGTTGGTGTTTAGTAACCATTCTGCAGGTTGTCAGATTCAGTGGAGCAAACCATTTACTGCAAACCATTTACTGTCTTAGACTGAATGAGCCTCTCTTCTCCTAGTCCTTCAGTTTTGCTTCAAGGATCCCTTTTGGTTTGAGGACATTTTTTTTATCAGTCTATTTTGTAATTTTATCTCCATCTCTAATAGTGAAATTTGTTTCATACATGTTAATTTTCTTTCCATGCTATTCAAAAAGGAGAAGATAACGAATGGCACCCAAAAAAGGAACCTAAAAAGAAATGTCTTTTTGCATTTTTACTGCATTTTGGTGATTTTTATCAGCTGCATTATTTTATAGTTGTCATTATACTGCTTATTAAAAATAGTTGTTTGGAATAACTACATTAATGTCAATCACTGAATACCATATTTGCGAATATGGCATTTTATTTTATTAGTGCAAATATGTACTAAGTAACAATTCCTGTTTCTAAGTGTGGAGACAAAAAACAGTGAATTCTCTTGCTAAAAATAATTATTTATCAAAGTGACGTTATCTTAATAGTTTTTTTCAAGACTTCTATTTCAAAATGTTTATTAGGGAAAATATTCTAGGAAAAATTAAATTATAGGTATTACATATTTGACTATGTGATGGAAACTTATACAAACCTATGTACTGATAGTTTCATATACAATTATATATTCTTATACTCAACAAATACTTGAAAGACTGTTTTCTCAAATAATAGTAGAATCTTCTCATCGAGTTACTTTGAAAATTAATAAAAATAGTACATTCAGAACTTGACCCAGTGCTTAGCATATGGTAGTATGCTAAGTAAATGCTAGCTCTTATGATTGAGCTCATGCCATAAACATAGCCCAGAATAAGGTGTTAGAGACATAAGAATAGGAATAATCAACATTTTAGTTAGGTGAGGACAGAAAGGAAATAAAGGGAAAAAACAGAAATCACTTCTATGTTTTAAGACCATGTAATATAAGAATAAGAATAGGAGAAAATTGGGGTCTAGGGGCAGGGAATTGGGAGTGTTTGGGGAAGAAGGGGAAATACTGAGTTATGTTTGGGATACATTGAATTTAAAGTGATAGGTCATTGCAGTGAAAATGTACTACAGCCACTTCACACATCGGACTAGAACTTTTATCTTTTTAACTTATTTTTTCAAGAGATATCTACTGTGGGCCAATTGTGTAGTAGATACTGTGCTTAGGGGAGAAACCTAGGGTGGAAATATGTAAATTTGTGAGTCAGTTTTCTAAGGGAAAGTTAGGAGTGATGAAGAATGTCCTAGGCATGAAGAGCTGGTCAATGATTACAAATAAGAGGAGGGAAGAAGGAAGGCTTCTCTAAGGAACCAACACAAAAAGCTGAAGACATATCAAGAGAAAGCAGTATGAGGACAGAAGAGAGTTTCCAAAAATTATCGATGTTCAAAAGAATCACTTTTATAGGCATTGAATGTGCTTTTTAGAGTTTAGAATCATTCTTATAAATTACAGTGATAGAAAATGAAGATAAAGGTAGATTATTTTTGGCTTATGCCTACTATTTACAGATGAAAATGATCACATAGATCTGCTTATTCTAGTATGAAACCATTGTTTTCATAAAAGTAAAGGTATTGAAGCAGTTGTTCAATGAACAATGAAGGATGTGCTTCTGCCTCAATCCTAATTAAGTATGCTCAAATGTTTGCAAATGCTTAGTTGTGCAATTTCCTGCATAATTTATAATAAACCAGACATATCTCTGATAAATAATGCTTTCTTTCTTTATGTGTAGTAGCAAGTATTTTTTTAAGAAAAAATTTATGTCTTTTATCTTCGTGGCTATGTGCAAAAAAAAGAGGAAAAATGGGAAAAGAGCCTTCAAAATCAACTGTGATAGACCTACAGTATTTATAATCCAATGCCCAATCACTAAAGAAGATCATAGATACTGCTGGATTTGATTCGAATTGACAAATATGTATTGGCCACCCTTTTTGGAGCAATGTGTTACGTTCTGCAAACAACAGGTTCACTATCTTTAAGTGTAAGGAGACAGGTACAGTACAAATAACCAAGACACAAAGGGAAGTGTGTTGATCACCATAAGACATTTCCAAAAGACAGTGACGATTCTAAGGAGAAAGACACCATCTGGTTGAGTGAGAACAAGAAAAGATTCATGGAGACATAGAATTAGAGAGAAATGAGAAGTAGGAACTTCTCAGTGATGCCACATCCTGACATTGGGAACAACATGAACAAAGATGTGAAGATGGGATTGGTGCGTGGTGTTCCTGGGGAATGATTGTCCTGTTGCCTAGAGGAAAAGGGACATAAAAGTGGGGCAGTAGTAGGAAATTAGGATAGAGAGGGAGGTGTGGGCATACTGTGAGTGCTAGTGTGAGGAAATTCTGGTTGATTCAGTAGGCAATGAAAAGCCATTAATGGATTTTGAGTAGGGGAATGATGTTACGGGAGTAGTAATTTAGAAGACAGATATGACAGCAGTGCATAGTGTGTTCTGCAATGAAGACAGATAGGAGTTGGGGAAACTGAATGGGAACCTATTGTTACAGCCTAGCAGTTAATGAAAGTCTGAACCAGAGTGGGATGAAAAGGAAAGACTCTATAGCTAGGTCTTTCGAAATGCAACAATTTGGGAACATTTCATGTGGAATTCCACAGAGCACATATCTGGATGGTTGTTTTAATTTTTCACTTTGCCCTCAGATATTTGGTACAGACTGACCTGTGCTCTGATTTGGCACAGGTCAATTTCAGCTGTTGAGGACTGCTTTTGTTCTGTGTTAATGGGACCTTCTCACCTTCTCAGGGCCAGGAACATGGATGTGTAGGTAAAGTCAGTTGCTGCTTCTAGTCTGTTTGTCCTGGACACTCATACAATAAATTTCACTGTGGATTCAGGACCATTTAAAATAGTCTGGTGTTATGAACTGGTTGCCCCAGGAGTTTCAGAGATGCTTCTTAATTACTTTGGAAAAACAGCTAACTGCTCTCCTCACCTGCTATAATGTGGACATTGCATGTTTGCCCTCTGCGTTCAGTTCCCAAATGCACTTCACCTGGTATTCCATCAGGAGCAATTGATATGCCAGAAAATGTATTGCTTTGTTTATTTTTCAAGTATCCCAGTTTCCCAGTTCAGTAAAGAGAATAATCTCTCAGCAAAGAGCATTTCAGTCAGTGATATCATATTATTTATTCATCTATTACATCTTTGAAATATTACAAAGCATTTTAATTATAATAAAACTTCTCACACAAATAACTATAAAACAAGAATCAATGGTCAATCATTCTTGGCCTTGATGTTATCTCCCTTTCACCTAATGAAAAGTAAATCTTGTTTTCTTCATTTTAATGAATTAAATAGACATCATAGACTCAAATTCCCGACATTTATGCTCCATGGGGCTTTTGCCACCACACCCGTGACTGTCCACTGTGAGCCCCTTATCTCTAGCTGTGACACTTTTGCTTTGGACTTAATCACTTCCAGTGACCAGTGCATCTGGGATACATTTGGCTGTGTCACTGGGTGCTTTAGGACATTATCATACAACATCATAAAACAAATTATTTTTTTAACCAAAATCCTATGAATTGAGCCTAATAAAATGATGGAGAAAAAAAAAAAAAAAAGGAAGACCCATCTTTTAAAAGTCCATTACACATTTTTTTTATCCTCCACTCAATTACACCCACTAATCAAGTCATATTTTTAATTGAGAGAGGTCTTACAAATATAGAATGATTTTCAGTATTTAGAAGTAGCAGTTATATGTAATTACTAGGTATGGTATCAGGGGGGTACCAGACTTATTGGGGGGATCACCTCGTAAGTTATATAAAAGTCTAACCACTAGGCTGTATACCTGAAACTAATATAATACTGAATGTCCACTGTAATTGAAAAATAAAATACACAAATTTTAAATATAAACAATTAAAAAATAGAAGTATCATAATTTTTTCTCATCTTCTTTTAAAACATACCTCCTCTTTAAGTCACCCGATTGACAACTGGGGCGTTTTTCAGTGAAATAGGTTTAAGTATTATAATGTACTTTTCAGAGCAAAAGAGAGTATTATTTATTTATTTATTTATTTATTTATTTATTTATTTATTCATTTTTTTATTTTTTGCCTCGTGGACTATTAGAGCCTACAGGAAGAAACAGGGTCTTGTTCACTCACAGTAGATCCTAAGAGGTGCTTAATAAGTTTACTCAGAGTTGCAGAATGTGCCAAGACTAGAAGCATAAAACTCTTCCCTCAAAGGCCTTTGTAAATAGAAATTCATAGGTTATTTGCAACTGATATTATGATATGGTCATAGCTTTTGTATTTGTCAAACTTGTGTAATTACTAGGATTTTATAAGATAATTTAATGCAGCCTATAAAGCAACAGTAGTTTATCTTTGATATTCCCAAATCTACTCATTCTTTGTTGTTATTCTTACCTTGCAACTTCTCCAACTTCACCTTTTTTTGGGAAGGTATTCAGACTCTGATACACTCAAATGCCATTAAGATATAAATATCACCGAATTCCTCACAATATTTGCATTTTAATCCACTAATTAGATTCAAATGAGTCATAGCTACTTGTGGTATTTGGGGCATCTGCAGGCCAGGAAGTGTGATGGGCAGTCCAACGAGATTTCCTGGAACTTCTGAAATCCTTCCCTTCCGTGCTTGGATCACTGATGAAAATTCAATCTATTAATACATTCCAAAATGTTGTCTATATTGAACAAATAGATGCCCAGTAGGACCCTTTGAAAATAAAGGAGGTTTGTTCTGTGAATCAGTTGCATTTATTTGTATCAGCTTAAAGAGTCAGTTATTTAATTTTTTGTGATGTGAAGACAGTTCAGTTTGAAAAATAAGAATAGAACAGCTACAGGGGGCAAAGTAAAGCCCATGGAGAAGGATCTTTGTGCAATCCCTCTTCTAGCATGCTTCTTCTAGTTCACATTCTCAATCATGCAAGTTCCTAGCTTCCTTTAAATTGTTCTGAAAAATCACCTCCTCTCACAAGTCTGTCCTAGAAATTCAGGGATCCAGGGACTGACTCCATCCCTGTGCTTCTTCAGTACCTTGAGAGCCGTTAGAAGAACACGTAGGAATTTCTCCTGCAACAATCATATCTCCTGTGCTAGGCTCCTCTAGGCTCCAGCTTTGACTCTTCATCTTTGTTCCCAACGACTGGCTGGCCAAATGAATAAATACTAAGTTATTAGAGACTGTAGCCAGCTTCCAATCTGAATTGCAGAGAGTTATTTTAATGTTTGAATCTTGCTACCAAGCAGTGATTAGTGTTCCTTGGATCAACAGTTGAAATCTTTTGACTAACCTTCTCGCCTTCCTGGGTATTGGCCACTTCCTGTGTTCTTACTCAAATATGCACATTTCATGATAGACATTTCTTAGAACTGTGACTATTTTTACAGTGCTCTGTGGCTTTAGAGAGTGTGAGGTTCCCAGACATATTTAACAACATCCAGACAATGCCAAAGTCTGCCATGCATGCAGCTTAGAAATTATTCAGACAATTTTTTTTACCTGTAGTTAGCTGTGCACTTGGGATTGCTCTTTCAACTATCATCTCATATTTGGGTCTCATCCCAGGCAATATAATGTAATCAATGGTGACTCCACTTTTAAGTCTTCAGCCCAGATGTCTCATCTTGTTTATCCAAGTGCCTCCTTAACATCTCCACATGGATGTCTGATAGGCATCTCCACCTGAACATGGACAAAACCAAATCCCTGGTCATCCCCATCTCCTCATCGCACACCTGCACCTATATAATGTCCCCCAGGTAGGTATCTTGCTGCTTCAGACTCCATCCTTCTAGTCACTCAGACAAAAACAAATATCCTCCCCCCAACAAACAAGCAAATAAACAGCTCCCTCCACACACAAGAAAATCAATCATTCTTGCTCATCTTAACTTTTCTCTTTCTCTCAAAAGCCATTTGCAGTCGATAAGGTATTCCCTTTGTGATATCTCTGTAACCTTCCCACTTCTCACCACTTCCTCCCCTCTCGAGTTGGTAGTTACTGCATTGGCTGCTTACATAATTTTTCTGATTCTGCTCTTGTTTCCTCCAGTCTGTTCTCAATACTAAAGTTTGGTGAACCTTTTAGAACTTTAGTTAGATCATATATCTCCTATTCTAGTGATATCATCAAAATGGTATCAACGTTATTAATAATACCTTCAGTTACTTTGTGTTGATCACTTATGCTGTAACAGAGCCTATGCTGAAAGCCTACATGCCTATTCTCATTTTATCCTCACCACAGTCTCTTTTTATCTCTGCTATCTTACACATGAGAAAACTGAGCTAACACAAGATTAAATAACTCTCTGAAGATCACTCAGATAGTGAGGCGGCGAGCTGTTCTTTGAACGTGAGCATCCAGGTTCCAAAGCACGAACACTAAAAATCTAAGCTCAGTTTTCTCTCCTTTCTTCGTAACTGTTTAACTCTTAACATGGCATATTGTTATAAACAAGATCTATCTACTCATCCATTTTTATCAATGAAAAGAGCCAAAAATAATATGTAATATATTTAGAAGGGTCACTTTGTGTTGAAGTTGTTAGCAGTACACTGAGTAACCACCAAGTATTTCTCTTGACACTTGATGGCCCCAGGAGTGGTTTTGTCTTGCTGGAGCTACCACTAGTAAGTTTTAATGTTGGTCTTGCACCTTAGTCCTTATTGAAACTCCGCTATCAATGTCTTATTTTGAGTTTTTTACCATCACTGTATTTTTAAAATCATTGTTCATTAAGGTGATAAATAAGTATAACTGATGAGTGCTGTTCTAAAAAAATGCATTAATGGATTCTATTCTTTATGAGAACTAGCAGGAGCTAAAAGGAATGGAATTATTTAGGTATTTAGGTATTTAGGTCAATTGGGAAGTATTCATTTTACTGTATTTTATCAGACTAATAATAATGATGGTCAAAATCATTAAAACCTAAATATTGGCATATAATAAAAATCACTGTTAAAAATATACAAGAGACACATTTTTGTGGGTGACAAAATTTTTTAAATCACATCTGAATTTTTCCCTGAAGTTTAAGCAAGTATAAATATTATATACGACCCAGTCCTAATAATTCTATTTATTTTCCAATATTTATTATCATATCCACATCTAAATAACTGTTCAAAGAAACTCATATATAGTAAGATGTAACCCTCTTGCCAAGAACTAAGCACTAATATATTCTCCAGTCCTTATTGTTTTAGCAATGTAAAATTCTATATAATTTATTATTATTTCTATTTAAATTATAATAGTCACACATTGTGAATTTATTGAATGGAAAACAACATAAAATTGACATGATTTTGCACCTTTATATACTTTTAAAACTAGGTTAATTTTTCTTTAGTGTTACCATGAAGGCTTATAAACTTAGCATGATCACTGTTGCACAATTATATAATAGAAACAATTAAAAGTAAATGCTTCCCTTGAGGAACTATTCTTAAATTGAGAGTTACTTTTGCAAAAATGCCAGTTAACCCACCATCCATAATATTATCAAATTCCTCTAACATAGTTAAAAACACATAGACGATTTTTTCCCCGTAGGGTTGGTTTCTTTATATACGTTTTCTATTTATTTGGCTTTACTTTTTTTGTACTGATTTAGGCTTGGACATGTTTTTCATATTGTCCTGTATTTTCAATGACACACCATTGTGGACCACTAGAGTGTAGTGATTAGATGAGCTTTAGAGATATAAAGATTTGAGCTGAAAGGCTGGCCTGATACTTACCATATTTTGCCCTGTATAATGCACACTTTTTTTGCCCAAATTTGTGAGGGAAAAATATGGACGCACATTATACATGGGTAGTACTAATTCTGTATCTATATAGATGTTTTTAATTCTTATGCTTATGAGTTAAAAGTGTAACTCTAGAAATCAATAATGATATCCTTATGCAAAATAATACTCTGGAATACAATAATCGGTTTTGTTGAATTTATGACAGTTGCAACGGCGAAGAGTTCTTGTCCTTCTGTGATGCATAAATATCGTGAATTTGTTACTGGTACATAAAATTTCTTGTACCTTGTATGTGTTCTTATGTTTTGTAATTATTTGTTACGTAAAATTTCTTGTACGATACTATGTTAAAAAATAAATGCTAAAAATTCCTTTATATACAAAAAACAAGTACCTCAATGTAAAGAAATAAAAATTTGAATTAAAAAAATAAAATGAAGGATGTTTTTCCTTGAAAGTTTGGGCCAAAAACATGGGTGTGCATTAGACATGGGAGCACATTATACACAGCAAAATATGGTAACTAGTTTTGTTGGCTTTGTTATTGGTTAAGTTATCGAACCTTCCTAAGGGTGTTTTTCATGGGTTCATGTATGTAAAGCATTTAGCATACTGTTTGGCACATAATCAGATATTTTTCTGGATTTATAGAATCTTATCATGGGTTAAAATAAGCTTAACGAGATGAAAGATGGACTGCTCCTAAATTGTTTACTTATTTTTAACCATTATAGCACCTAATATAGTAGAGAGGGCTGCATTCAAAATGTATACAAGTGATACAGGGACCCATGCTCGTGGTTCCCTACATATTCAATTGTTTATCGTTTGATGTTTGTTTAATGTTTTTTTCCTTCTTCTAAACTCTATTTGACATGATCTTTCTTCCTGTTTCTCTTCTTATCTGATGCATAATTGTTCACCTATTTTGAAAGCAGTATTTATTATACTTCTTTTACTCTCAGTACATTTATATCCTGAACCTTATGGTGCAGCTGAGAATTATATTACCATATAAGCATATTTACTTTTACTGTTTAATATTTTTTAAAGATTAAAAGTACTACACATGAAGAATAAGTATTTATATTCTAGGAATAAGAGGAAAAGAAAATAAAATTTTGTCCTTTCTTTCTGTAGTAAAATACCTATAGTTGGTTTCCATTTTATTCTTTTCAGCCATTCAATAAGTGTGGTAGTGATGTGATGACATAAATAAGTTTTGTGTGGAATTTTTCACTTATTGAAAAGCAGATATGAAGGAAATGAAAATAAAACCACAATTAGATACAACTACACACCTATTAGAATGGCCAAAATCTGTACCACTGACAACAGTAAATGCTGACAAGGACATGGAGCAACAGGAACTCTCATACATTGTTTTTGGGAAAGCTAATTGATATAGACACTTGGAAAGACAGTTTGGAAGTTTCATGCACAACTAGATATATTCTTAGCCATACAATCCAACAGTTGTGCTCCTTGGTATATACCCAAAGGAGTTGAAAACTTGTGTCCACACACAAAACATAAATCTTATCTATAGCGGCTTTAATAATTGCCCAAAACAGGAAGCAACTAAGATGCCTTTCAGTAGGTGAATGGAAAAACACACTGTGGTACATCCAGACAGTGGAGTATTATTCAGTGCTTTAAAAGAAATGAGCTATTAAGCCATGGAAAGACATAAAGGAAGCTTAAATACATGTTAACGAGTGAAAGAAGCCAATCTGGAAAAGGCTATATACTGTATGATTCCAACTATGTGACATTCTGGCAAATGCAAAACCAAGGAGACAGTAAAAACATCAGTGATTGTCAGGGATTGGGTGGTAGGGATAGATAGGTAAAGCACAGAGGACGTAAGGGGCAGTGAAAATGCTCTGTATGATAATTATGAATACATGCCATTATACTGTTGTTCAAACCCACAAAATGTACAATACCAGGAGTCAACCCTAAGGTAAACTATGAACTTTGGGTGATTATGATCTGCCAATGTAGGTAATTCCTTGGTAAAAAATGTACCGTTCTGGTGAGCGTTATTGATAATGAGGGAGTCTATACATATGTGGAGGCAGGGGTATGTGAGAAATCTCTGTACCTACTTCTTGATTTTGCTGTGAATATAAAACTGCTCTAAAAAAAAAAAATTCTTGAAAGAAAAAAGCAGATGTGGAGCAGCTACTAGATAGATAACATTACACTATGCCCATGAGAGATAAAAAGAAATTAAAAACTAAATAATATTTACAAGTAATCAAACTGAAACAAGTAACTGATCAAAAACTTGGGTTGCCTCATGGAAAAGAACATTTTTTTTATATACCTGAAGGTATATATATTTTTTTACCTCTAGAAAGGGCTTATGGTGTCATTTAGCAAATAAAATTTTGGGAAACTTAAGAACTGACTTATCTTTATCCTTTTAGAAGATTGCTTTTTTGTTGTTATTGTTTTGTTTAAATAACCCTAATTATTGGTAAAAGAAAAATAAAGAAAGCTATTTTTACAGCTATAACCTATAAATATGATGATCTGGAATAATTGCCAAACTTCCTGTGAACATAAAGGCATAGAGAGTGATACTGGTGAGTTCTGTGCCGCTTTTGTAAAAACCTGCCAAGAGGAAATATTTTAAAGGTCTTCCAGAAAACTCATGCATGGTGCAATAGTAGTTCCCTGATCATTAAAATAGTCATGTTTTCAAGGAGGCTTAAAGTTTCATTTCATTAAGATTTGTCAAGGATGTGAAGATCATAATCATAGTTGATGTTTAGTATAATTTATTTCTTAAGGGATATCCTTTAGGGTCAGTTGTTTCAAAATATTTTATGTAGTAAGTGTGGTAGGATGTGATGACATAAATAACTTCTGTGTGGAATGTTTATAAATGAGTGCACTACTTATAAGTGAGAACACTGAGCTGTACTGAGGTTTACCTCTCTGAGCCCTGTCCCCATTCCTCTATTCTCACTCCCACTCCACGTTCCATGGTTTCCAATCTACCCTCCTGTGGCTGTCCCCTTATCTGCAGGGGCTGTTCCAAGCATGGAGATGACTTTGACCCCCACACAGAAAGTAGAAGGCAGAGAGGTGAGGACAATTTTAATGTGGCAAATCCATGGCACCTTCAACATGGGACCAGACAACACTGCTGACTTTAGTTCAAGCTTCACTTGTCCCACCCACTTCTTTTTAGCACTGTTCTGCCTCCCCAGGGGGTATTCTACGGTCAGGTAATTGCAGGGCACCTGAATATCAACAACAGAAAAATGATGTAGTTTCTCTAAGGAATCTCACAACTCGTTTTGAATTCACTCTCTGGACACCTCTCCGGTTTCACAAGAACTGAGAGCAGCCTCATCAGAGGTCTGACTTTCCTTGTTTCCGTCACGTCCCAAAAGTGGAATAAGAAGAAAGCCTCATGAGTGATCACCATCCCTGATGTGGTGTAAGAAGGGCAAGCAAGGGAATGATAAGGAAAGGCCCTGTGGGAAATATTGCTGTGGTTGCAGAGAGCAGTGATTCCTGCTATTCGGGAAGCAGTTGTTCTTTGAAGGTGTCACGTGAGGCCTGGATTAGGAAGCCTTAAAAGTACATAAAAATTAATTTTAAGCTTGTCCCATATTATATTGTGTGTAGCTGGCATAAGAGAACCAAACATATTTTGGTCTGCTATCTGACACTCCAGAACTCATGGGAGACCATTTCTGAGGTGGGAAAAAAAATGACAAAATATCTTACATTTTCCAAGGGTATATACTAGAGGCAAATTTACCACAAAATGAATGAACCTTAAGTTTCACCATCCCTCACTTGCACAACCCCTTCCAAGGCTCTGATTTTAATTTCCCAATTTTATAGTTGTGATTTTGTATTTTTTTCTCAAAGATACATCTACCTTTGCATATACCTATGGTTCTGTGATAAATTCGACCTAGTTGTAATGTAACTCTAGTCCAATCTGAAGGAATTTGTTGAACAGTATAACATAATTCTACAACACTCAGAATTATTGTACTGAAATGTAATGAAGCCTGGGATTACCTAGACCAGTGTTTCTTCAGGGCTACTTCCTAGTAGGTTGAGCGCACTGACTGCCTGCTCCAGTATCCTTGACCATCTGCGATGCTGACTAAGACTAGGAGTGAGTACTATGAAAATATACCCCCTCTGCCCTTAGATGCTGCCCAACATTAAGTTCTTAGGATGTCACACTTCTGTAAAATTGAAGGGAATTTTCTTAATGTTCAGATTTTGGTTATCCTTACATCCTTATGATATAAGCCACAAACAAATCTGAAATTGGCCTAAAAGTCAAAAAGATCTCAAATATAAATTCAAATGAAGAAATTAAGGTTTCAAGAAGCAACCTAAGTCTAATACTTTGCCACTAAAGTACAGTGCTTTTAAAATGCATACTTCAGTCCTAAAATAAGATTTTCTTTCAAAGGCACATCTTTTTCAAATTTTATGGGGTGAAATAGAAAATGTATGCTATAAAAAAATGGTTTTTGTTAATTAAACACAATTTTAGTAAATATCTGGAAAGCTACATGAGAAGCAAGGAGAATAAATTAAACTCATGAAATGAAAGGCTGAGAAAATAATATGATCAATGCTTGATTTAAGGCCATGACTCAAAGGAAATTTATGGGAATAATGTGAATTAAATAAATAATAATAAATGAGGATTGTTATTTAAAACTCTTACTGTCACTCTTACTATTAAATCTGTTTGTCATTAATCTCATAAATCTCCCATGTTTTAGCAAAAAACATGAAGTAGTTAGCTACATAGATATCAGAAAGACAGACTGTGGTTTACTATATGCAGATATATTTTAGAATAAAAGCATTATTTTTGATAATAAAGCTTTGTTAAATATAGAATTAAATCTTGCTTATAAATAAAAATGCTCTCCTTTCACAAGGTAGCATTCATATATTATTTGTGACAACAATTAAAATTTTTGATTTTTAAGACTGTAATTTGTGGACAGAATCCACTTATATAGTATGATGTCTAAAAATTTCCAGAGTCCAAAACTCTATTATCGTCATTTAAATTCATCCAAGAAATGACATGACTTTCTGGAAAGAGAATCAGTAGCATCCTGGTAAGGCATTAATTAACTCAGTATGGATTATTCATATTATAGTTGGCTGTTACATGAGAAACCACTCTCAGAATCAGGACTCGTATGCACTCGTTAGAAGCTTGGTAACTCTGTCCAAAGCACACAAGCCACTTCCTTTCCATACAATTATATTTTTCATGGATAGCCCACCTTTTCAAATTTCTGCTTGTTTACCCCCCATTGGTGCAAATGATCAAGAGCTGCCTGTGTGAGGGTGGTTACAGTAAACCAGAAGGTATATACTACAACCCTGTTGTCCTTGAGGTAATAGCCCCAGAGGCTATACTTACCACAGGTGTATATTACAGTGGGGACTGTTTCTCAACTTGGTTGGAATTGTCTTCAGTCACTTAATAAACCACATAAGAATTTCAGCCACTATTTGGCTTCCGCTCATGAATGAAATCCCAAACCTGTCACCCTGCTTCCTCACTACTCTTGGCTCCTACTGGCTTCATCTTTGTTTCTATAACCAAAAGGAAATCATTCCAAAGTAGGAGTTCCATAGGTGGGTTCACATGTGGGAGTGCAATAGGAACAATTTCAAGGCTTCTCTGTATGATTGTACCTTAGCCATGAGCATCCAAGACTGGAATCCTCAAGGATTTGGTGAAAAAAAGAATTAAATATCATTCATTTTTCAGAAGCTAATACAATAAAAAAATAGAGCCTTATATCATATTATAAAGGCCTGTAATGTCATTATAAAAAATTCCAACTCTAAACTTGTGTTTATTTTAGCAGTCTATAAAAGGAATATAATAAAAGGATTACATTTACATTTTGATTTGTATCCCAAGTTTTATCCCAACTTCTTGATGTTATCAATGAGGATTGATGTCATAAAACTTAATCATTTAAAAATGAAACAGGATTTAATATTTTTTCACCAAATGTAATAGGCTGATAAGCGATTTACCCCTATTGTGAACTGATATAGATCTGTAAGTTTGAATCTTATTTATGCCCTTAAAAATTCTTTGATTTCTTTTGGAATAACTTAAAGTATTGAAATTATAAATGTGTATAGGAAAAGATTCAAAATATAAAATATACTGGAAGGTAATCTGAAGTATAGATTTATTAAATGTTAACATGAAAACATGAGAAATATTTTAGTAATTCACTACAATGACTTCCTCATAATTATTTTATCATGGACATTTATATTTTAAAACTTTTAAAGTGCACTATTATAAAATTCACAATAAAGTATAGCAGAAACTTTATGAGGTATAGTCATAATGGTGAACTAACTGCTAGAGTTTCAACTAATCATACAGTTTAGAGGTTATTGTTTCCATCTTTCACAATTATATGTTCCATTGTTTATAGATACACTGCAATAAACTTTCCTAAAATACTAGCTAAGATAAATCACCAAATAAATCAATTAATAAAAATTTTAAAAGATGTATGCTACTACATTCTCAAATATTCATTAAGAAATTAATGACATGCTGATTTTTTTATAGATGTGAAAAACAGTTTCTGATAAGAAATATCTAATGCCTATTGTCCCCCATTTCCCTCTCCTCCTACACCTATTTTCAATTGCCTTTATAACAAGCCTTCAAGCTAGCTCAGCTCAAAAATTGGATCCCACTATAAAAGGAGGAGAAAATGAGGGTGATGGGCTTGATCTATCAAATCAAAGCAGCCATCAAAGCTACTTATGCCTAATATCTGTCCCTGCTCTGCGTTTGGATGCCATGAGCCTCCTATTGTGCCTGTATTGATCCCTTAGACTCTTATTTGGCCTTCACCCCTTATCTCAATATGCAGGGAAGTCAAGGCTTTTGCATTTTGTTTCTCTAGAGAGGGCTGCAGTTAATCAGTTTGTTTTGAAAGTTGACAGTTCAAAAAACATATGGAAAATAAAAAAGCAACATTAGGTAAACACCATAGAAATCACTGTTGCTAGCAAGAGCTGACAAAGGATGCTAAAATGAGTAGAAGAAACCTAGAGGAAAAATAAGATATTTGCATAGTCTCAAAGTGCCACCCCCCCCCCCGTCAGATATTTATTCATTATAAGGAAAAAATAGTTACTTTATATTGGAGAAAGACAGAAGACACCACTTTAACCAAACGATCATGGTTAGCATCACCAATAAAAAGATACATCTATGTCATTTTTCCAAATATGTTGGTAACAGGACATATTAAAATCACATATCCCTATATAATGGTATTTATGTTAATAATACATAACCTCAATTTAATAATAGGAAAAACCCAACTTGAGGAATATTCTACAAAATAATTGACCAGTAATGTTCAAGTTTTACGGTCATGAAAGGAAAGGAAGGAAAAACTGTCACACATTAGAGGAGACTGAAGAGAGATGATAGGTAAATACAATGTGGGATTTTGGTTTGGACTCTGAAACAGAATAAAGACATTGGTGGAAAAAATGGTATAACTGAAAACAAAAACAAACAAACAAAAAACCCCAAACAACTACAGTTTAGCTTACAATGATGTAATAATGGTAATTTCTCGGTTTTGATAAATGTGGCCATTTGGGGAGGCTGGGTGGGTGTAAAAAAAAATTCAGCTAAGTAAATCTGAAGATCTAATTGGCTTTATTTAGTAATTCATGAATCAGCAGCATCCCATCTGACAAATAGAAAGGAGCTGTACAAAATGGAAGGTTTTTATAGGCAGAAGGGGCAGAAAAAAGAAAGTTTCTAACAAAGAGTGGATTATTTCAGGCTAAGTCACTTTCCTTTGGGGAAGAGTGGCGGTGTATCAAGCAGATTACTTTACTAGTGCTGACCAGATAATTCCAGATTGACTGGTTAAAAGACCCATTCCTGGGACCCGCTGAAACTGCAAGTAAGTCTTGGTTTGCTAATGTGGGACTTAGTACAAGTGACTATATTTGGGGCCTGTTGTTTCTTTTTTAACGAGGGTATAATAGGACCTCTCTGTACTATTTTTGCCTCTCTTTGGTAAGTGTAGAACGAATTCAAGATTTAAAAAGTTGTTTTTAAAAAAGGAAACTTGACAGTCAATTGTATTGACTAAACACGATTGCTGAGCACCCACTATGTGCTAAGCACTGCAGAGGATATGATGAGGAGTAAACACAGTTTCTTCCCTCAAAGAATTTATAGTTTGGTGAGAGCAATAGTATAAATTAAGCCAGTGGCAGGAGAGCTGACAAAAGAGGCATAAATAACCTCTTGTTCGGGCTGTATATGTGTGTGTGTGTGTGTGTGTGTGTGTGTGTTGTTCATAATAGGTTTAGAAAAGCTTTGTGTGAGTATAACATGATAGAACTTGAGGACTAGATTGAACTTTGACAGAAGACAGAGAAGAGTTCCAGGCAGAGATCAGCATAAAGGAAGGCAAGAAAATGAGGGTGTTTGGGACTAATGCCTAGGTGGCCCAGTTTGTCAAAGCATGGACCATTATTTGTGTGCTACTCCAAGTGGTTAGTGGATGTCTTAGTGAGCTCAGGCTGCCATAACCAAATAATATGGCTCAAACCATGAAACTGTATTTTCTAACAGTTCTGGGGGCTGGAAGTTCCAGATGAAGGTGCTGGCTGATTCCGTTTCTGGTGAGAACTTTCTTCCTGAGTTGGAGATGGCTGTCTTCTTGCTGTGACCTCACATGACTGAGAGTGTCCTTATCTTTTATAAGGACATTAATCCTATCAGACCAGGACCCTACCCTTATGAACTCATTCAACTTTAAAGTCCGAAGTGCAATCACATGGGGTTGGGGCTTCTACATATGGATTTGTGGAGGACAGAAACATTCAGTCCATAATATTCTACCCCTGATTCCCCAAAATCCATGTTCTTCTCTTATACAAAATACATTCATTTCATCCCAATACTCTCAAAAGCCATAACTTGATCCGGTACCAACTCTACAGTCTAAAGTCCAAAGTCTTATCTACGTATCATCATAATCAGATATGGGTAAGTCTCCAAGTACAGTTCATCCTGAGACAAAATTCCTCTCCCACTATAAACCAGTGAAACAAGAATACAATGGTGGAACAGGCCTAGGATAGACATTCTCATTCCAAAAGAGAGAAATAGGAAAGAAGGAAGGATGACAGACAGATCCTAAGCAATCCAAACCCCAGTGAGGCAAATTCCATAAAATTTTAAAGCTAGAGAATAATCCTCTTGGCTTGCTATCCCACCTTCCAGGCCTACTGGGGTGGCACCCTTTCCCCTTTGGCTGGATAGGGTGTACCCACTCCTTCACCTGTGGGTAGTGACCCTGTCCCCTCAGCTCCATAAAGAGGCACCAGGCCTCTGAAACCCAGAGGTTGCCCCTGGGCTTGTAGTGGGAGTGGTAGCCCTAATCATCTCAATTGCCTTAGGGGTCAGTCTTCCCTTTTGTTGAAGAATAACCCCTGCTCCCTGCTGAATAGCTCCTTCTTCTGTTCCAATAAGTCTAACAGCCTTTTTTTCTCTGTCCACCTTAATTCAAACTGGCAGTGTCTCTGCTGGTATAACCCCATTCCTGGCTTCTGCTAAAATGGCTGATTAAATCCTTGAGTGGAACCCATAATCTCTTTATCAAATAATTGTTCATCCACACCTTTTGTGTTCTCTTCAGCACAAGCTCTCTCTCTCTCTCTCTCTCTCTCTCTCTCTCTCTCTCTCTCTCTCTCTCTCTCTCTCTCTCTCTCTCCCCCCCCTCCTCTCTCTCCCTCTCCCTCTCCCTCTCCCTCTCCCTCTCCCTCCCTCCCTCTCTCCCTCCTTTCCTGTCTCATTTTGGAATATGGATAGACTGAGAATTTTCCAAATCTCCATTTTCCATTTGCTTCACAAGTCCTTCCTCAATTCATCTTTCTCATCTCATATTTTGCTGTAAGTGGTAAGGAGGATCCAAGCCATACCATCAATTCTTTGATTAGAAATCTCTTCTGCTAAATATCCATTTTTATCTTATCACAAACTCTCCCTTCCACAAAATATGAGGCCACAATTTAGCCATGTTCTTTGCCACTTTATAGTAAGGATTGCCTTTTCTCCCATTTCCAATAACATGGTCCTCATTTCTGTCTGAGATCTCACCAGAATAGCTTTTAACATCCATATTTCATAAACATTTTGTTTATGATAATTTATGTATTCTCTATGAAGATGGAAGCTTTCTTTCCAGCTCTCCTTTTGTTCTGAGCTCTCACCAGACTTGTCTTTAAATCCATAGTTGTTGTTGTGCGGGACAGCCTGCGGGGTCTCTGCTCCCGCTCCCTGCACAAGAACACAGGTGTCTTGCGGGGCAGCCTGCGGCGTCTCTACTCCCGCTCCCCACATAAGAACACAGGATATGGTGAGGCCAAAAAGGAAAACCCATGGAGCCATAAGTAGGGGAGTCATATCACTATATTCTCGCTGGCGGCATCCGCCTCTCTGCAATCCGCTCTTGCCAGCTCAGCCACCATCTTCCTGCTAGCCCCCCATTTTCTGCTAGCGTAGCCACAGCAGTTATATTAGTGGCCAATGGCTCACTGGTTACAGCTGACGGCCAACTAGCCACAGCTGATGGCCATCCAATCACAGTTGATGGCTATTTACTACCTGAGCACCTTTCTTTGTGAGGCCGAGGGCCTGGAAACTGCTTTCTGGGGCTCTGTCCCCACAGTTGTATAACAGTTCATTCGTGGCAATCTTGACTTTTTCTAGCATGTACCTCATAACTCTTCCAGCGTCTACCTATCACCCAGTTACAAAGCCATTTCTACATTTTTAGGTACTTGTTACATCAGCACTCCACAGCACTCCAAAATCTCTTAACTTTAATTTCTTCCATAAAGACCTTATCTCCAAATACAATCACATTAGGGGTGTGACTAGGGGCTTCAACATATGAATTTTAAGGGGATACGACATTCAGTGAACAATCAGAGGGAAAGGAATAGGGAGACTGTTGAGTTTCAAAGGGAGTCTGCAATCAGGGCTTTCAGGGAGGGCTATGGTGAAGGCTTAGATTTGTTTGTTGTCAGAATAGACAGAAGGGTTTCCCATAGTGTACTCAGGTTGTCTTCCACCTGACCTCCAAATCACATGCCTTTGTGTTTTTGGGTTTTGTTTTCTAGAAAGTCAAGATAATGACAGTGAATGCATTTTTATTCATTACTTTAAAATTGCGCCGCCTCATGGGTTTAAGTTTTCTAATATTTATATTAGAAATAGCATCAATTTTATACAATATGTAGTAATTTCACCTTTATGCATAATAAAGTATACTAGGATTAGCAAAGTAACCATGACAACAGGTTTCCTTACAACTCAGTCCATGATAGCAGAGCACATGGGCATGCTGCTTCTTAGCAGGAAATATTTGTTTATGGTGATGATGTAGGATATTTTCTTTGTGCCTGGATCGTGTCTCATGAAACTGAAGAATGGAAGCATGGATCAAGGAGAGGTGAGGAGTTTTAAAAGAGGATAGTTTATTAAAAGTAAAGAGTAAAAAGTTGCAGCTTTCGGAATGAGAGGAGGTCCTGACCGGGTTGCCCAGTGATTGAGGCAAAAGTTCTTACTTTTATACCTTCCCTTGCCTGCGTGGCAGGGGCCTGGCGACTTCTAATGGAATTATCTATCAGGTTTGTCCTGTTTGCCCACCCTAAAGGGATTAACGAACCCATCCCTATCTATCAGATCTGCTCCTTTGTCCAGCCAAAAGGGGTTTACGAGATAATTTATTAACCTCAAGCTGCATTCTCATAGCTTTGTCCTGGAGTGAAGGAGACATTCCAGAACCTGGAGTTTCAGGAGATGGCCGCCTTTTCTTTATTTCACCAGGGACCTCCCTGTTTACCTAATAACATGCTAACTAACCTGTCTCAGTGATAAAAGTGAACTGGCATCTTAAGATGATTAACCGTAGATCTGGGAGGACTATGGGCGGAGCTGGGCCCCTTGTTAAATCTCTAGTTCTGACTTCCTGTTAAACTTCCAGGTAACTTCCAGGGGGAGGGATTTATTTATCGAGAGAGGCCATCTCAAGGAGGCTCTCTTCTTTTTGCATGTGTGCGGCCGTTTGGAGCACCAGCCTGAGGTGTGCATTCACACACTGTGGGGGGGTCTTGTTTTTTTTTTCTTTTCCCCAATAAACAACTCTTTTGGTGGATTTTCTGGAGAGTTATTTTGGCCAGTTGACAGTGGTGATACCATCTTTTCCCGAAAATAAGACCTAGCCAGACAATCAGCTCTAATGCATCTTTTAGAGCAAAAATTAATTTAAGACCCACTCTTATCTTACTATAAGACCCGGTCTTATATAACATGATATAACATAATAAGACTGGGTCTTATATTAATTTTTACTCCAAAAGATGCATTAGAGCTGATTGTCCAGCTAGGTCTTATTTTCGGGGATACATAGTATATGTGTATAGATATAGATGCATACATATATAATTATATACAGTAGAAAAATTGTATATGAGTGTATGTACACATATATTAACAATATTTTTAACAGAAGAAAGAAAAAGATCTACTCAGAATGTCTGATAAGCTTTGGCATGAATAGGCAACCTAGTATTTTTAAAAATAAAAAAGATAAATGTTTTGGTGTCATAAGTCCCAAGTTGTAGTTTAGCTCTTGGCTGTGCGTTCTTTGGAAGGGACAACATCCCGCAGCTTCAGTTTCCTCCTCTGAGGAAAATGGGAGCCATAGTCGCTGCCAGACCTACCTTGCAGACTTGTCAAAATCAGCAGACATGCCCACAAAAGAACTTTGTAAAGTATTACATGATTTCACTCATTATTTCACTACTATAATAGTGATTCTTTTCTTCCAGTTATCGATTTCACATTTCATATTTAAAGGTGATAGTAAAAATCTAGAGATGTCAGTATTACAGTAAAAAATGATAGAAGGAAGAAAAAGCACTTACTTTTTTTAAAGGTTAAATGATTTGTAAAGATGGTGTATGAGGAAGAGAAGGCCAGTAGATAATCCAATAATTGCCTTCAAGCCCATGAAAACCATTCCAGAGTTAATAACGATGAGCAGAATGGGAAAGTTCAGCATGAGTTATTTAGGCTAATTAAACAAAATAACTTTGCAGTAGTGAGAGTCACTGTGAAATAGAATTGGCTTCAGGGGAGGTTGTGGAATCCTGTTTGTGGCAGCTGTCCCATTGGCTGGGGATGATTGACTTCCAGCCTTGCCTTGGACGCAGGCTCCAGAGACCTTGATGTGAGCTTTGTGCTCTGTGCTTGCATATAAACCCAAGGTGCTGTGCTAGTGAGTAAGGGAACTTCTTATTGTCCTGGTAATGATTGTTTACCTACAGAAAAAATAAACGAACAACGGAAAGTCACACACTGGATACACAATGCATTTTTCCTCCTTAAAAACTAAAATGTTCCACTTTTATTTTAAAATATTGGAAATAAATTTTAATGAGTATGGTAAATATTAAAATATACTTCTTTCCAAGTTTATATTTATTTAAAGTGACTGTGTAGAGGGAGAACACAAGAAAAACAAGTGGAGGAGGAAGAGAGGGGAGAAAGAAAGGAGACTGGGTTGGAGGGATGCGGACAATGAGGGTGATGCATTGAAGAAGAGAGGTGGAGGTGGAGAGGAAAGAGGAGGCAGGAGGATGTGGAGTGAGGGTGTCCTAGATTTAGTAAAGGGCACACCCTGCTGTTCATTTAGTCTGTGGAAATCGGCATTGTTATAGCCTATATTTTCTGCCTTTGGAAGCTAGTTACTGATTAACGACTTCATCCAGATTTTCAACCCTCTGATTCCTTTACTTTGGTGCAATAACTTGAGAGGTCCACAGCGTGGACATTGGAAGTTATTTTCTAGGCTGCTGTAACAGTGACAATGCAGTTTCAAACCAAATGTTTGCAAATCAGAAATTCCCCATTCAGCTATATGAAGAGGTTAACAGGAATTAGCCTTTTATGTCTAGAATTCCAACCAATCTTAGTACAATATGTTACACTACAAGCATTAACAAATTATTTATTTTATTTTAATGAAACATTATCTTATAGGCTAACTTTGAAAACTGAAACTATGCAATGAATAATACGTATCACTCCAGATCCTTTTTGCAAATGGGGGAAGGATATATATCTATCGTTTTATCTATATCTCTATCTATCTATCTATCTATCTATCTATCTATCTATCTATCTATCTATCTATCTTTCTAACGTCTATCTCCAGTGTTTTATTTTTTAGGAGAAATTATTTTTTACTTTCTCAAAGCCTTGATAATAATTAGAGTTAAATTTATTAACTAAATGGGTTGGAGGATGGATTCAAGAGAAGCTAAATGGACAGAAGTTCTTAAAAAGTTTGGGAGTAGGTGTGGCAAATTGTCTTCTGGCAAGCTAAGTAAAGCTTTGCTATCAACTCATTTTGATCCTCTGCTTCATAGAATAACTCGGTTTTATTTTTCAGGGAGCAAATATGTATGTGAGCATAACTGTATGAATGCTACTCGATCTTTTATTTTAAGTAATGTAATAATTACATAAAGACTTTTATAGAAAGTTTTTGCTAAGTTGTACTTTACATTTTTCATTTTGTAAGGCACTGTAGTTGTCTTTTAAAAAATCTAGTAATAAATTTTTGTTTTGCTGAGGTGTTCCTAAGACAAAAACAAACAAACCTTCTCTATTTATATTCCCCAGAAGACATTATATGTTGGGACTAGGGGAATCACTTGATTTTTAAAAATTGAATGTCCAAAGCACTCTTACAGACACATAAGACTTAGTCATGAACTTATTTGTTAAGTTACTGAATTAGTTATACTTTCTAGCCAAGGGCTTTCCAAAAAATTAGAAAATTATCATCTATTGCAAATAAAAGTTTAATTCCAAGGGAGAATTAGAAAAAGAGGTCTAAATTATATTAATTTATTTTGTGATTGAAATATTTAAGTTAAAACATTGTGCTTTTGAATCTGTTGTAGAAAGCCAATCTTTGTCTATGAGTCACTGATTTCAATTTTTGTTTCTGGCTCTAGTGTCTGCTCCCACTTTGTCCTGCAGCATTGCGTCTGACACAGACAGACAGCTATCTGAGATTAACTATCAGTGATTAAGACTGAATGACTAGACAATAGTGAGAACTGCCACTGAGATAGTCATTGTGGTCTTTCCTGGCATACTTCTGAAGGTGTGTGTCACAGTTCTCCAGAATGACTTGTAGTGAAACTCTGCCTTTGTGCAATTTATCTCCCTTATTTCACTATAGATTCTTATAAAGTAAGCCTTAGGGTTTTATATTCTTGTGGCCTTATACTATTAATTTTTAGAGTGGTGATTTTATGAGATGGGAGCTGTGGCTTAGAAGAATCGATCTATTTCAGAATTGAGGGAATAAATTGCTAGACGTTTTAACCGAGTTTACTGGGACAGTCTTTCCATTGTTTTTAAAATATATGCAGCCTGAGCCTCTTGTTGATTTTGAATGTGTGTATTATTCCTTTTGTAACTGTTTAAATAAATTCAGAACATCATATCTTTGGAGCTACTATTATTGGATCTGATTTCATTAACTCTTACAAAGACCTTCTGACTTTTGAGGTTACTGATGGGAGGAGACTAACCTGCCATGATCTATAGTACATCCTGTTTAGTGCTCCATGGAAAGGGCTGACTATTCTGTATTCTTCTCTTGAATACAAAGACAACTCCTAGCATGTGAACTAGGAACAGGAAAAGTACATGGGGATGCAGTGCATCCAAATGAATGGACATTTCTCTCTCTCTCTTTTCCTGGATTGTTTAAATATTGTTTTTCTGTCTTGTGAAGTAATAGAATAAAAGTCCCATTATAAAGTATTTCACTCTTATTATAAACTCAATTATACCGAATCAGAGCATGCTCAGGGATGACATAGAAGAGACAGCATATTTCTGTTGTGTGGTAAGTCTAAGCAGAAGCAGGTTGTATCCGTGTCCCTAGTTTTTAAAGTGAATTTCTGGCATAAGCATCTCCAACTTTCCGAGATTGAAAAAGAATATAAAAATTTCTGTGTGGAAATGATAGAAAACAAGAGTTTGGTAATTAGGAAGAAATCTTACTATTTGTTTCTTCATATTGCCGTTTTGACATTAATTGACCAGGATGACTTTTTAAAAATGCTGTTACTTACTTTTTCATTAATATCATTTTTACATCTTACTGTAAATTTCACATTCTCTTTGAAATCTGGGTGAAATCTTTGTGTGCTATTTTTTTTCTGATTGCTTATTAAAATGCTGAGTTCTAAACCACTTTATGTGGAGATGAAATTGATGTATTTAGATCTTTCACTTTGTTTTCATTCAAAAGCCAGATATGGAATAACATAGGACTGACTAAATGGTAGGAGTTCTTGCCAGCCTAAGTCTGAAGCAGCATTTTTGGATAACAGGCAGTGTTCAGGTGTTGGATACAATAGCTTTTTTGATGAGTACTTTAATTTTCAGCTATGTTTTTGGCTTGGTGTGTGTGTGTGTGTGTGTGTGTGTGTGTGTGTGTGTGTGTGTGTGTGTTTCCATAACAGGCTTTGAAAATTTTAAGGCTTATCTTCTTAAATTAGTTCAGTAATTGTAGTCTTAGTTGATTTTGTCTTCCTAACAAGGAGACAGTCACAACCTGGCTCACAGGATCAAATGCTCACTACACCACATTCATCTCTGAAGCCTCCACTGCCCTGCCCCTTGGCTGGGACATGTCACAAGCCAGTTTGAGGTTACTCACATCAGAACCAGCAGTAACTGGTGAGCACTCCAGGCTTCTCAGGGGCCGCCCCCCAGAAACACCAGCTCCAGCCTTTAGGTTTACGATTCTCTCAAGGAAACGGTGCAGGTGGGAGTTTCCAGGCAATTTGGGAAGCTCCAGAATAGGAATGCTTATATTAAGATGACAGAATTTTTTGTTGTTGTTTTGTTTTGTTTTGTAGAAGGGAGGGATCTTGTAAAGATTACCATCACTATTCACCGTACCATGAACTTTTCTCAGCTACTTAAATTTATCTTGAAATGTGACTATCGTTCCAAAGGATAAGTGTATCTGGCATAAATATTTTATTGATGCTTGCCTTGCCTTTATTAAACATTTCCTTGTAATTAAAGAACTTGCCTATTTTTTGTTCTGAATACATGTTTCAGGGTAAGGTTTTAAGGTTTAGGTAAGAAAGCTTGTTTTAACCTGTAGCTGTGACACCCAGCACAATGCTAGGGAATTCAATTGAATGTGAAATTCATTCTGGGCACATATCATGTTCACAACATAGTGAGAACCTAAGAATTCCTTATAGACTAGATGCAAGGCTACCAAACTGTAAATCAAATATCAACATGCAAAGTTGAGTGAGCAGCCTTGTTTGCTTCTTTTCATTTTTCATGACATTGATGGATACCACATGTCTTTTGTAGGTGATTTTTTGGGGGGCTGGTTAGTAATTACTGCCGCTATTGTCTGTGATATGGTGGTGCTCAGATAGTAGCTGTTCTGCTTATAATCAAATGAACAAGATATTATGGTTGGCTTTGTTTATGGAAAAAAAGACATTTTATGAAATTGTGGTTAGAGGGCTGTTAGCAAAAAAGGATGAGTGGTTTTTCGGAATTATAATTTGGATTTTTGAAGGAAAAAAAGAGAAGTGTCTCACTGTAGGACTAAATTGCTTTGTGTCATTGCTTTTCTAGCTGAAATCAGTATGGGTTCTATCAGAAGTGTCACTGAAATAAGAAATGATCCTATAAAAGGACATTAAGGAATGCTAAAAAGAAAAAAAAAAAGATTGTAACAATGGTCTCAGCTCACTCTGTGCCCAGCATCATACTAAGCATTTTAAATGTATTATCACATGGAATTCTCACAACCCTATATGATTATCATCATTTTACAGATGGAGAAAGTGAGGCCTATAGAGACTAAGAAACTTTCTCAGGTGCATCAATAGGGGAATCAGGATTCCAAGCACTCTGACTCCAGGGCTTGCGCTCTTAACCACCATATTGCTACACATTATTGAATAAAACCCTGCATTATTGGTATTTCCAAATGCATTACACTAAAAAATAAAGAAAAAGGGATCACTGATCATATGTGTGTGTGCACTTTTTAACAAAAATTACTATTCTTTTTGTTTTTCTGGAAATTTTCATTGCATTAAGTTGCTAGAAGATCAAAATATAAAACTTGGCATTTTCCCAGCAAATGTGTATGATGCTCAAGTAAGTGTTTAAGATGCCTTTGGAACAGCATTTAATTTGCGAGATCTTTTTTATTAATGGGCTCAATTAAGTAATTATTTCTTTTGCACTTTGGATATGTTCCATACTTGATCTTCTGCTGCTTTCAAGAAGCAACACAATATAATTCTTACTTAATTTCATTTCGACTCCACTTTATTCCTAAAACAAAAACAAACAAACAAAAAGAAATGAGAAGCACTTCTTTTACCGATGTGAAAAGCCAATAAAAAGAATCACCAAGGAAATTTTTTTCAAAGTTTAAAATAGGTAGGAAATTTTGTTTGTAAAACAATGGAAACCAACTTGAGATTTAAATACGAGGATTTTAAAACTTGTTTTTCTAATTCAGTGTCACTCAAGAATTCCCTGAACCTCACAAGGTACGCTTGCAGTGAATGTTTGTTTTGGAATATGATGAGGATGACAGGCAAGAATTTCTCCCGTAGAATTTTGAGATACAATTCACATACATACAATTCACTCTTTTAAAGCATAAAACTCAGTGATTTCTAGTATATTCACAAAGTTGTACAATCATCATCACTATGTAATTCCAAAACATTTTCAATTCCAAAAAAGAAACAATTCCAAAAAGAAACATATCCCCAGTAATAGTTGCTCCCCACACCTACCATCACCAGCTCAGCCCTAGGCATCTCAGATACACTTCCTGTCTCTGTGGGTTTGCCTATTCTGGACATTTAATATAAATGGAATTGTTACGGAGTCTCGGTTCTTGCCGACTCAGTGAAGAATCAAAGGTCAGCAAGCTGCTTAGTGTGCAAGCAGGTTTATTAGGGATACAGTCTCAGGGAAGAGAACGGGCCTAGCTGAGGTGGGAGGGAGAGGGAGGGAGGGAGAAAGAGGAAGGGAGAGACAGCGAGAGAGACAGCGAGAGAGAAAGAGAGAGAGAGAGAGAGAGACAAGAGAGAGAGACAGAGAGAGACAGAGACAGAGAGACAGAGAGACCTAGGCCTCTTGTCTGGAGGCCTTACAGTTTGCTGGGTGGGGCGAGGGCGTTACATATTGATTTGATCTTGCTCCAGACCACCTCACTTCATCTGTTGTAAAAACACACTTGGCTGGAGGCAGTTAATCAGAGTTATTTATGAGCTTTTCCTGTAGGCACTATGGACCCCCTCCTACCCCTCCTCCTTCTCCTACATTTTCTAACTTCTACCTAACAGAATTACACAATATGTGGCCTTTTGTGCCTGGCTTCTTTTACTTGACGTACTGATTTCTAGGTTTATCCATGGTGTAGAATGTTATCAGTACGTCATTCCTTTTTGTTGCCAAATAATATTCCACTGTCTGGAGAGACCATATTTTATTTATCCATTAATCATTTGATGAATGTTTGGGTCATGTATTTCTGTCATACTAAAAACATGAAGAGTGGCAGCAGGAAGATAGCCCATGCTAGTTTCCAACTGGAGGACAAGAATCAACATTCCTGCCTTCTCTCTCATATTAACAAAATCACAGCCTATGAACAGAGGGTACCTTTAAAAAGGAAAACCCCGATTTCCATTATTCAAACAAAAGAGAACTACAAGGATTGTTTTTCTCACTAAAATACCTCAGCAAGTTAATTTTGCTTTTCTTTACTTTGCTTGACATTTGGTAGTATGAATTCATTGGCTGGAACAACAACAACAAAAATGCACATTAAGAAAAATTTGTTTTGGACCAAATGAGGTCTGAAAATAATCAGTATAGTATTATAAAACGTAGAGTAGAAATTAGCTTTATGTTTTCCTTATTGTCTTTGTTGGATTATTACCAGATAAAAGGAAACATAAATTCCAATTTATAGTGAATTTTATGATCTGATACTTTAAGTGGGTGTTTAGCAAATGGCAATAGAAGAAAGAGCACTAGACTGCAATTACTTATTGCAAATCACAAGCTGCTAGAAATACCACTTACTAATTATGTACCAAAGAAAGAGCTTGCATGAAAAAGCATGGACTGGCGATGAAGCTTTGCTCATCATGTTAAGTACTTGCTTCTGTGACCACGATGCATGATAAGTGACCTGTGCGGTTATCATAGGTCTCCTAGGGAAACACAGGTCTTGCATGTTTGGGAAATCACAACATGAGGGGTGCAAAGCAGGCATGACAGCTTGCTGTGTGCTGATGCTTGTCTGTAACTAACATAATGATAACAGCAAGGATGGTCAGAGATAATAACAGAAGCTGTTATTCAGCTTACTTACTATCTGCTGGGGACTTTGTATCTATCTCTTACCTCTTCGCAACCCTACAATGTAAGCTTTATTGTCACCATTTTACAGATGAGAAAGTATGGCACTGAAGAGTGAAGTGGTTTTCCCTGTGTCACATCGCTAATGAGTAATGGAGCTGAAATTCAAACACAAGCTTGACCAAATCCAAAGTCTCTCTCTTTGAACTAGACAAAGATGGGTAATTCATGTTTGACATCAAAACTATAGATGTCATACACCCATAATGTTGATGATAATATAGATTATGTGGCCCAAAAGATGCAGACACTGAATGTATGCCCCAAATAAACCTGTTTTCCTGCTTTGTTCTGAATCTTGCATCTTCATAACTTCTCCTTTAAGCTTATCCCTATGGCTTGCCCTTATGCTGTGGTCTTATACTACTCAGACAAGGTATGATAACAGTTTTGATGAAATCAACTTACGAACCATCCCCTTTTAATACCTTCAGTGCCTGTTTCTGACTTATAGAATCTAGAATCATCCTAAAATATTTTGATTTTCCTTTGAGGAGTGTCTAGATGTACCTTGGGCTCGCTCCTGGGTTACCTTGGTGAATGAAAAGTGTTTGTACCTGAGGGGGAACTGGGAAACTCCTGGAGTTCTGTAGGATTTGAGGATTCCCCAGAGTGTCAGGAGGTAACCCTGCTTCTTGTGAGATCTTCAGATCTTATGCAACTTTCAAGTCCTTGGGAAAGGAACCTGATTGAGCTGTTTCTGTACAAGTTCACATAATAAAATATTTCCATATATATTTTTAATGCTTAGCAATCCCATTTATAATATTGAAGGGACAGGATGGATTCCTCTCACAGTCAAGTTCTTTTGGCCAGCACAGTTTTATTATTATCCATTCCTGTCTTTAGGAACAATACTTGCTTAAGTTCTCACAGTCCCCTCTGGTATCTGTTATATCACATCTGTCCCACTTCCCTGATTGATATTTTCTGCCTTACTCCTGAAGACATTTGTTTCTGAATCCCCTGAAAGAGTTAATCTTCTCAACTTCTGCTCTACTATTCTGTGATTCTCTAATTATTTCCAATTCACAAAACAAGACTTGCATTACTTTTCCTTTGATCTCACACATGATCCTCCTTGCTTTCCTCCACTTCACTTCACTTCCTTTCCCTTCAGTGCCCAACACCCAGTGCCTCCACCCACTCTTGCCTGTCCACGATACACATACATTCTCATCACCTATTACCTACATGTATGATTACCTGGTCTCTACAGAGCAATAAGTCAATATGCCCACCACGGTTCTCCCAGCTCTCCTGGATGAGTGTAATCCCCCTTTACCCATTCAAGGTTGTTCCTCAGTCAGGTCCAGGAGCTCTTGTTTTGTGCTAGCAGAGACCACATCCCACACTACCCTGACACCCAGAGGTCCTGACAGACAAGACCTTGGCCACTTGCCCATTTTAAGACACATCCACATAGTGGAGTGAGACCGTGCATTGACGAAGAATTTGGGCTTCTTCCCAAGGTGTTATTAATATTTAGCTATTTTACTCTGACAGACAGTAAAAGCTTCCAAAAATGTTTAATCAAGGTCTTTTGGAGCAGGCCAGCCTTTGCCACCAGGCACTGCTCTATTTCTCATCCGTGTGGTGCTCTAAAAACTTTTCCCTTTGGGCTGCATTTCTTGGACTACAGCATGGTCTCTTCTATTCTGTTTGTTTATACATACGGCCCAAAACAAGCACAAAGCAACACACAGAATGTAAAGAAAAAATGGCAATAAAAAAAGGGGGCTTCAGAAATACCATCAAGAACATCTTTCTGTGCAGCACAGCACCTTTGGGGCTATTCAGGACCTCCCAGGTACCTAGGTTCTTCAAGCCACTCTTCTAAGAGTTTTTCTGTTTCCTCCATTGTCTAAGTCTAGACGCATCCAAGGGTTTATTCCCAGCACCTGTTTAGCTTTACTCCTTTTCATTTGCTGCTTCTTCTCATGTATGGTTTGGGAAAACAGATGAAGAAGCTTGTCAGAATTATACCTAAAAGAAGTTACAGGATCCCTGTGACAGCATGAGGTTCCTCTTACAAATAAATGTCTGAGTTTTACAGTGCCAGAACATGTGCAATCAATTTTGACTATCATCGGATCTTGTAAATTTATTGTTGATTTTTCACCAAGATTCAATATAGTTGAGGTTTCTGAATAAGTTACCTAGGGCTAGGTGAGGTAGGGTCATACATAAAAAATAAAATATAAAAGATTTCCAGAACACATTTAATGTCATTCTTCATAACCTTTATTAAAATTGCATCATATTTATCTATAGGGAACATTAAGTTTTTATTGTCTTTATCCACCTAACTTGTTTCAATGGTATATAGTAATGTAAAATATCTATGATTGGAAAAAGTGAGTTTTTAAAAATTTCAGTCTTTTGGCATGTTGTTTTCTCATTATACCCAAGTTGCAAAAAATTATAAGCTCAGTAAATACTTATCATCTCCAGAAATATTTCCTGTCAAAATAGAGCACATGTAAAGGAAAAACAATTCTTAACAGAGAAACATGATAGCTATAAAAATAATTGGAGTTTTTACCATTAAAAATGTCACAGTAAGTCATTAAATATTTTGTGCTCATTCAAAGTTACCGCACATGGCAACTTAATTTACCCATGGTCTATCTGTAATTAATTTTGAGGTTTAAAATAAACTTCACAGAGACAGGCCTCTGGAGTTCTCTGGTTAGACTATAGACACTGTGCACTTACTCCAGTTACTCTCCAAATGTCTGCAGCTCTCTCACAGAAGCACTTGGAGCAGAATGAGTGAGGGCCGTGACAGGGAGGCAGTGACTAGTGGATCTCAAGCTGTGAGTCTAAATTCCCCAGTGGATGGAGGTGACCTTCACAGAAGGAAAACCAAACAGAAAATCTCTAGCAAAAAAAAAGATGTTCTGCCATCTCAGGCATCATCCCCAAGCTCGCCCGGGCCTCTCACAAACCTAACCATTTGTTACAAGGGACTCTAGGAGACAGAGAACTGAGTGTCAGCTCATGAAGACAAGCATCGGTGGTAGGAGGGTCTGGAGCAGCATCCTTGCGAACAGACTAAAAGGCATTTGTGACAGATCCGCCCAAGATCTCAATCCCCTCAGAAAGCTGAATTTCAGAGGTGACATGCTTTTATAGTAGCTGAGATGTTGTATTTAAATAAAAATTCAAATGCTATCTATACCAATACTTACAAAGTATTAAGCAAACCGTAGTTTATCTATGTTCATTATGTTAAGCTTTTTGTTATTACTGTTGAGGTAAAATTTACATACTGAAAAGCACTACAATTCAGTGATATTACATGAAGTTTTAAAGTAGTCTAATTATATTTAGTTTTCTTCAGTTGAAAACAATTGTGATACAACTTCAATTTTGAAGGAAAAATGAAAACACAAAACCCCAGAGTAAGTTGACAGTATCTGATTCAGTAACTGATTTACTTAAGAGTTATTTAAGAGTTAAAGAGTACATTAGATTTGTAACGTGAATTTTAAAACTTAGCTGGAATAGCTTGCAAAAAGCATGAAATACGCTGTTTCTATAGAACCCTTTTGCCGTACAGTCGTATGTAGTCACACTCCCACGCTGATTAATACAATTTCATCATCATCATCATCATATTTATAAGCTACTCTCCCTAAATTTTTGACCTGCTTTCAGTTCTCTGTGGTTTATTTCCCACTTTTCTCTTGGCCTTACCTCCCTCACTAAATCACGTTTTATAAAAGCAAGGCTTGTGTCCTATTTAGGGCTGTGGACAGAGCACTAGTAAAATACCTGCCATACATTGTGGAATTGAATGGTCTTAAACAATATAAAACATTGATGTTAGCAATGACTCGGCATCTTCCTACAGAAGACTTACAATGGACGAGGCAAAGCCTGTGTGTGTGAACATAAGTAATGCAGCTGCCCATCCTAATGTCAATGTCCGTTCCCCAAGCACACAGAGAACTCTAAAATTGGGTGACACGTGACTTCTGGAATCTGCTGGGTGGAAAAAAAAAAAAAACCTAACAGCCCTATAATTTAAATTTCTTAAGCCACAATAGTGGATGTGTATTTTTTTTTTTTTTTTTTTGCAATTCTTTTCATTCTTTCACTCATAAGACAGGTGCTTATGAAAAGTATACATTGAATATCACTGAGAGTGCTATACATGAGTTATATATTAATATAAATGGGCTCCAAAGAGCAAAAAAAGAATAAAAATTACATTTATCCCTTATGTGTTTCTTAAGAATAGATTGACAATTGTCATGAATCCAATTATTCAAGCGTATCCAGAATCATTAGCAGTTAAATCATTGCATTTCTTTTTTTAAACTTTTAATTTTACTAAATTTATTGGGGTGAGAATGGTTGGTTAATAAAACTACATATGTTTCAAGTGTACATTTCTGTAATACATCATCTGTATATTACATTGTGTGTTCACCACCCAAAGTCAAGTTTTCCATCACCATATATTTGACGCTATTTGCCCTCTTCTACTTCTCCCCCATCTCCCCTTTCACTCTGGTAATCTCCTTACCTAATCTGTGTCTACGAGTTTTTGTTTGTTTATTTGTCTTGTTTGTTCATTTGTTGCTTTCAGTTTTATATCCCACATATGAATGAAATCATACAGTTCTTGACATTTTCCATCTGACTTTTGCTCAGCATGATATTCTCAAGATCCATTTGTTGCAAATAGCAGTGTTTCATCTTTTCTTATGGCTGAGTAATATTCCATTGTATATATGTATCACATCTTCTTTATCTAATCATGTATTGAAGGACACGTCAGTTGTTTCCATGTCCTGGCCCCAGTGAATAAGGCTGCAATGTACAAAGGGGTACATATATCTTTACAGATAAATGTTTTCACAATCCCTCACCCAGGGATTTCTGGGTCATATGGTAATTCTATTCTTTATTTTTGAGAACCCTCCATGCTGTTTTCCATAGTGGCTGTATGAATTTACATTCCCACCAGCAGTGTATAAGGTTCCTACTTCTCCACAACCTCTCCAACACTTATTGTTTCTTGTCTTGTTGATAATAACCGTTCTAACGGTTGTGAGGTGGTGTCTTATTGTGGTTTGGTTTGTATTTCCCTAATAGCTGGTGAAGTTGAGCATCTTTTCATATATCTGTGAGCCATTTGTATACCTCTTGGGAGAAGTGTCTGTTCAGGTCCTCTGCCCATTTTTTAATTGACTGTTTTTTTCAATTGTTGATTTGTTTGAATTCTTTATATGTTTTGGATATTAACGCCTTAAAGATGTTGTTTGCAAATACTTTCCCCATTTGCTTGGTTGCCTCTTTGTTTTGTTGATGGTTTATTTTGCTGTGCAGAAGCTTTTTAGCTTGATATAGTCCCATTCATTTAGTTTTGCTTTTACTTCCCTTGTTTTTGAGATCAAGTTTATAAAATCCTCTCTAAGTCCAAGGTCCATAAGTTTAGTATCTATGCTTTCTTCTATGCAATTTATTATTTCAGGTCTTAGATTTAGATCTTTGATTCATTTTGAGTTAATTTTGGTACATGGTGACAGCAGTCTAGTTTCTTTTGCACGTAACTTTCCAATTTTCCCAGCACTGTTTATTGAAGAGGTTTTCTTTTCTCCCATGTATGTTTTTGGCTCCTTTTTTGAAAAGTATTTGCCCATATATATGTGGGTTTATTTCTGGGTTCTCAATTCTGTTCCATTGGTCTGTGTGCCCGTTTTTGTGCCAATACCATGCTGTTTTGATTTTTGTCACTTTATATAACTTGAAGTCAGATAGTATGATGCCTCCAGCTTTGTTCTTTTTTCTCATGTGTTGGCTATTCAGGGTCGTTTGTGATTCTATGCAAATCTGATGAATTTTTGTTCTATTTCTTTTTTTAAAATGCCATTGGGATTTTGATGGGAATTGATGTATATTGCTTTCAATAATATGCCCATTTTAACTATATTGATTTTTCTAATCCATAAACATGGAATCTCTTCTCATTTCTTTGTATCTCCTTTAATTTCTTTTAATCATGTCTTGTAGTTTTCAGTGTATAGGTCCTTCACATTTTTTGTTAAGTTTATTCCTAGGTATTTTATTCTTTTTGTTGCAGTTGCAAAAGGAATTGTTTCTCTCTCTTTTTTTTTTTTTTTTTTCATTTCTCTTTCTGAAATTTCATTGTTAATCATTGGATTTCTTAACCTAAACTAATAACAGACCGCAAATTGGCTTAGCTTTTTAGCATATGTTCTTGAATGCTTGAGCTAAAATTAAAGATCAGTAAATTCAAAAGAAGTTACAGTTTCAGAGTACTTGACATAATGTATTTGAAATGAATATGAATTCCTTTCACTTATCTCTCTGTTTTCATTAAACTTGTGTCACTGATTAGGTTCCTCACCATAGCCTTAATAATAAAGAGATTTCAAGTTGGGATGTATGTTTCTATTTTTACAAGTATTATTTAGAAACCAATTTATAAGCTGTGTGATTTATGAAATATTTGTGAACAAAACTTCCAATGTCTTTGGAATGATCCAGATAAAGGGGTCTTGTATTGAGCAATTTGCCAGTTTGAGGCCTCCCTTTTATAATTGCTATGCAGTTGACCCTTTAGTCCTATTTTGAGTTACCAGATGAAAATAAGGTTTTCTTCAAGAGGTAGTTGCTAAGGGCAACTAGTACTGATGCCAAAAGATGAATACTTCACCTCCTTATCATGATACCTACTTTGTGAGCTAAATAAAGAGCTAAATTGCAGAGAAAGGATCATATAAATGTGAACTATCAAGAAAGGAATAGAAACAGGAATAATAAAGATGTGCAAATCAGGAAGAGAATTACTATCAGCATGTTCTTAGTAATTGCTTGGCATTTTGGACAGATATTTTATTCTCCTGGTCTCTCTGCGTTGTTACTCATCATAGCTAGAAAATTAGCATTGGACTTTGTTTTGTAACAAATGTATATCATTCATTCGTAGCAGATTTTGAAAAAATCCAAGTGAGATTCTGATAGAATTTCATACAGAAGTATTTGTCAACTTTTTTATCTTGTATCTTCAAGCACAAATAGTTTGTGCCATCATGAATGCTCTATGCTATTTGGAAAATTTTTGTAGATAGTTATCTCTAACTACAGTTGAGAAATAGATAGTTTCACGAACATCCTGGTTTAATTGGAGAGACTTCACAGTCCATACAATGTGTTTTAGCAGCATTCATAATTTCTTTGACCAAATTGTGCTATTTTAATATAGCCATTGCTATGACTGCCAAAATCCTGAAGAAATGTCTCCTTCATTGTATCCTCAGCATTACTATTTTTGAAGGGTGACTTCATTACTTCTTTATTGGCATCTACTCTGTGCCAGGAGTCATGGACTGATTGAGAAAATGGACATTAAATCAAGTAATTATAGATTAATATACTTTGAACTATAATCAAGGCATAAAGTAGATGTTATAGGAACACAGAGAAAGAACGCTGTTCCCTGATTAAGTCAGATTTAGCTTGTGGATGTGCATGAGAAACATCTGCCTGACGCAGGTCACTTCCTTGATTATCAAGGTTCTTCCAACTGATTTGTTTGTTCTTTGCACATCTCTTTCCTCTCCATTTCTGAAGCTAATTTGTTGAATAAAGAAGATAACTAGGACAGATTCTTCCTCCCAGATTAGGGATTCTAGAATATAGGTTCCTCTACCCACGACTCTGCAAATACATTCTATGTGAGAATGAATGTTTTTCACATTTTCTAAGATGAGGGATGAAGAGAAGAAAGTTCTGTAGGCACAGCTTGGAACAGCTTCTTCTTCCCAGGCTAACCCTAACTTCAAATGAGTCCTTTTACCCCAGTGAGATGCTCCTTATCAGACTTTATGTCCTAATGCTCTTGACCCAGGACATATGGTCAATGTAGCAAAGACACAGAGGAATGGAGGACTGGTGAGGCACTGCTGTGGTGTGGTGCAAGGTTTATAATAAAGAGCAATAAGAATTGAGACTAGGAAGTAATACAAGGACATACTGTAGAAGTTTTTCTCTGCAATACTTAGAAATGCAGACTTTGTCCTGCAGGCAGAGTTGCCATCAAATTTTTCAATAAGATGTATGATCATTTTTTAAAACGAGAATAATTCTAGTAGCAAAATGGGGAATCTCGCTACTAGAATTATTGGATTTGGGTTTTCAGGAAAGAGATTGAACTTGGAGGTAGAAATTTATGAGTTGCTAACTTATTAATAATTAAAGTCATGGATGGGAGGATAAAGGGAAAACGGGAAATTAGAAGACAGTCAGGAAAGAAGTAAGCAATCTTTAAAAGTATCTGTGATTGCAGATAAAAGGAGGAGGAACAAGCAAACAAGCCTGTAAAAGAGTGGTTAGAAAGAAGAGAACCAGGAAAGTATGTTCAGGAGCCAATGGAGGAGAGCTTTTTAAGATAGAGGAGTTGGTAAGGGGTGCCAGTGCTAACAAGGAGTCAAGTACAATGAAAATTGAAAAAGTACCAGTAGATTTGGCAACTAGATCATTTTTACCTTAGGGCTATTTGGGTTCACTTCATAAGGTCTTGTTTGTTAGAAGAAGGAAAAATAACCTGTTAGTAATGGGGTAAAGGATTTTGGGGGGGACAAGAGAAAGAACCTAATGGAGTACAAGTTTTGCTTTAGAGGGAAAAAAGGATTACAGGAAAATGAAACTAATCTTGTGGCAGTAAAGGAAGCTCTAATCTCAAAATTACAGGACTGACTATTACTGGTTTTTAAATTGTACCACCATAGGCCAAGACTCCCCTTAAACTATTTCAAAGAGGTGAATATTTTAATTGCTTATATTGAATCCAAATTATGAGCTAATAAGCAGAGGTATTAAAACTAGCACCCCACTGATTTAATTTGGAGAGAGACATTTATATTAGCTGTTTCTAAGACTTTTCTTTCAACCTTTCTCAAAACCATAGTTATTTCACAAATGGTTCTCAATTTTCAAAGTGGAACTGCTATAGTAAAAGAAAGAAATATAGCTTCAGATGTTTTCGATTGTGAAGGTTTCAGAACTCCATGTTTCTCTTTTATTTTTATTTTCACTGGTTTTTGGAGAACATTGATTAGCTTAGACTTTCAGATTTAAGTTTTTTCCTTTGGGCCCTTACACATGAATGCCTGCTGCCTTCTGCCCAGCGAAAATGAAGACAGTTCATTCCAGCCCACCTTGTTTTAAGCAGCAAGATCACTGAGGGTGTAGTGAGAAATAGTACATTTTTATGTAACATGTGGATAACTTTTTTCCTGGTAATTGCTCTTTTCAGTATTTTATAAGGTACCATTTCCATGAGAAATAGTACAATGGAAATATGCAACATCGTGCCCCTTAGACGGGATGCCCACACTGTGGCCCTCAGGGAGGCCAGAGACGTGCCCCTGGCTGGGAGGAAGACTTGCTCTGCAGATAAACCAGCTCTGTGACTGAAGGTTTCTGCTGTTTTGGTCTGGATGTTTGACGTGGTACATGTCTCCTTTCTTTGTGTCTCTCCTTTCTTCTTATGGATTGAGAAATAAGGAAGGGATCATGCGCAGACAGGACTAAATGCTCTGGCCAAGAAAGAAAAAGTCCTGGGCTCCAGTCCTGACTTGGGCCCATATTAACTCTGCAACTGGTCAAGTCAGTGAAGCTTGCCGAGTCTGAATTTCCTCATCTATAAAATAAAGACAATAAAGCCATCCTGATGACCTCACAAAATGGCTATGAGTATCTGAGGAAAGACTACCTGGGCCAACAACCTGAAAAAGTATGTTGTCATTATATTGGAACTGCCTTTCTCTGTTAAGAGGACAAATACTATCTAGCTATTTGTACACATAAATAATTATTGTTGTAAAACAAAGCACCGTGTGTCTGTATTTCATGGCTCAGTGCCATCTCAAATAAAACTGAAAGCAAAAAATGAACAAACAAAAACTCATGGACACAGGCAACAGTTTAGTGGTTACCAGAGGGTAAGGGGGGAGGGGAATGTTATAGGAGGGTAAAGAGGGTCAAATGATGATGGAAGAGCTGACTCTGGGTGGTGAACACACAATGCAATATATAGATGATGTAGTACAGAAATATATATTTGAAACCTATATAATTTTACTCATCAATACCACCCCAATTAATTTAATAAAAATTAAAACGTAATTTTTAAAAAGGGCATTAATTTCTACCTAAACTCAATGTTTTCATTTCTAATTTTTCATTATGAATTTTTAAGCTCCCAGAAAATTATATATGTTCTTGTAGTTTCCATTTAGATAAAATGGTGTTGCCATTTTACCTCTTTTCCTTCAGATTTTCTTATAAATGAAGTTTGCAGATCATGCTGAAGCCCCACATTCCCGTCCCAGTCCCCTTTCCTCCTCCAAATGTTACTATTATCTTTAAGTTGGTGTCTGTCTATCAGTTTCATACATGTATGCTTTTGTACCTTTTCTACATGTGAAATTTTCCATAAAGCATATATAAATATGCTTTATGTGGTTGCCGTCAGCATCCAGACACTTCTGATTATGGCAAACTACTGCTTGAGCATAGATAATATGTCTTAAAATGTGTATACTTTTTTTTAGCACCCCTGGTATAATTGTAATATATACCAGGGTTACCAGATATATACCAATATATTTAGAATATATACCAATTCTAAATTTTATATATATATATAAATATATATATATATATATTACACACACACACACTCATTATATATTATATATATATATATATAATATATAATGAGTGTGTGTGTGTGTAATATATGTGCACACAAACACTTACACTGTTGGTTTTGGAGGTTTTAAATATATACATAAATTGTTTCATTCAAAAATACTGTTTTGGGAGATTAATCCTATTATACATATAGTTGTAGTTCATTTTAACTTGAAAAGAGAATGTGGTTTCTTATATTGCTGGTAAGTGGGTAAATTTGTACAGATATGTAGTAGAGCAATTGGGGAATACTGAGCACATTTGAAAGAATATATATCCTACAACCCAGAAATTCCACTTGTATATATAATCTTGAAAAACTCTCACACATGTGCAAAAAGATGTATATAAAATTTGTCATAGCAGTGATTTTAATAATAAAACGTGAAAGGAATCTAAGTGTCTCCAAATAGTGAAATGGACAAAGAGTTAAAAACTATACAGCAGCTAAAATGCCATTTTAATAAAACAAATTATGGTAATCTTAGAAAAATTATCAAACTATTAAAAACATATAAATGTACAAACAATACTTGAGAAAATCTATGTGTGAAAAAATTTAAATATTAGACACTTTATAAAACAAGGTATATACTCATACTGCACTCACCATAATTTTTATATAATCTATTTCTGTTTTAAATCAGTATATTGGGCTTGCATGAGATAACTACAGGAGAAAAATAAGACATCTCCAAAACAGATGCAGGTTAATAAATAGGCAAGTCCTACTTTGCAATTTTATTTTATTTTTTAAAGATTTAAAAAAAATATATAGCTAACATACAATTTATATTAGTTTAAGGGGTACACCAGAGATACTCAACATTTATATACCTAAAGAAGTGATCACCATGATAGTTCTGGAAACCATCTGATACCGTACCATGCTATCACAATATTGTTGACTGTATTTCCTATGTTGTACATTAAATCCCCGTGACTTATTTGTTTTATACACAGAAATTTGAACCTTATTCCCCTTCACCTTTTCCTCGCCACTTAAAATTTTTCAAACAGTTGCCATTCATATTAATTTATTTTATATTAAAATTTATATTAATTTTAGGTATATTTTATATTAAAATTTATATTAATTTTAGGTGTACAGCATAAATGGTCAGACATTTATATAATTTAAGAAGTGATTCCCCCTGACTTGTCTAGTACCAACCTGGCACTATACATAGTTATTACCATATTGTCGACTGTATTCCCTATGCTTTATTTTACATTCTCATGACTATTTTGTAACTAACAATTTGTATTTCTTAATCCCTACACCTTTTTCACCCACCCCCCCAAACCCCCTCCCATCTGGCCACCGTAAAGTGTTCTCTGTTTCTATGAGTTTGTTTCAGTTTCATTTGTTTAATTTGTTCTTTAGATTCCACTTATAAGTGAAATCATATGACATTTGTCGTTCTCTGTCTGACTTACTGCACTCAGCACAATACCCTCTAGATCCATCCATGTTGTTGCAGATGGCAAGATTTCATTTTTTTAATGGCTGAGTAATATTGCTTTGTATATATGTACCACCTCTTCTTTATCCATTCGTCCATTGAGGGACATCCAGGTTGCCTTCATATTTTGGCTATTATAAATAATGCTGCAATAAACATATGGATGCACACATCCCCTCGAAGTAGCATTTTTGGGTTTCTTCAGATAAATACCCAGAAGTCGGATAACTAGGCCTTTTTTTTGTCTCTTGTCAAAGCCTTTGTTTTAAAGCCTATTTTGTCTGGTATAAGTATTGCTACCCCAGGTTTTTTGTTTGTTTGTTTTTTTGCATTTTCATGAAATATCTTTTTCCATCCTTTTACTTTCAGTCTGTTTGTGTCTCTTGATCTGAAGTGAGTCTCTTGTAGGCAACATACATATGGGTCCTGTTTTCTTATCCATTCAGCCACCCTCTATCTTTTGATTGAAGTATTTAATCTATTTACATTGAAAGTAATTGTTGACAGATATGTAGATATACAGATATGTATTCATAAAACTTTAGCAAGTAATCCAGAAAATTAGCCAAATTTTTTATATCTATATTGTGCAAAGGTTAACTGAAATTGACATAATATTTAAAGCTTTTTACCCCAACTTGAGACCCTATGAAAATGGTAAAAACTATTTTAGCCCATATTTTTCTTTTTACTTCTGAAAAGAAAGTACCACATATTGTGATAAAAGTTTTGCAAATAAAATACTGTCAAATAACCAATAACAAATTTTGTAATTTTATAAATAGCCAGTATTATAAATTCTATAGTTTAGAATTATTTTGTGTTTCATGCATATGGAGGGGAGACAAAGAGTTTCATGCATATGGAGGGGAGACTGGTTTTTGTTGTAGTTAATAAACTATTATATCACTGTCCATCACTATTAAGAGAATGTTCAACTAAGTTGTTAAATTCTTTCCACATTAGAAATTACAGAATAATTTAGAACATTAGAATTATAGAGTAATCCAAAACAAATACAACATTGTTTTTTGGCTGCTCTTCCTAATTTGTACATACTGTCTTAGAACAATCTTTCAGACAGAACCAATCTTCACAAACTAATGCCTTTTCAATGGAGGTACAATATGAGGGTGAGAGTGTGGCTCAATGGAAATACAAGTGGGCATTCCTGAGTTATTAGCCAAGCTTAAGGAAATACAGGTGTATTTTTTTTTTCTTTTCTTTTTTTTAAGGAGTGTATGGAAAGGTTTAGGAAACAGCTAATTTTTTTGCAAGCGATAAATAAGTATTAACTTCTTGGAATGTTGCAATAAGTAGCTATGGTTCAAATAGAAAAAAAGATGTGTTTTCAAATTTCAAGGAACAAGAACTCCCTTTGTTTTATTCCACTCTCTGTGGAAATACTTTAGGACTCAGCCCCAGGTCTGTGTGCGGCATCAGATAAGTTCGGCTGTTGTTCTCCTCAGCTCGTGACTCATTCGTGTAGAACTGACAGACAAACATAGGTTCTCGTTGTCAAGGAGTGTACATTACTCTAGATTTCTTCGCAATTGAAAAAAAATGGTGACTTTACAGTAATATTTCACTTCCTAAAGCTGTATTTGGCAGGTCCAAGTGAAAAAAAATTCTTCAGACTTATTGTTCCAAGTGTTCAGCCTTTTCATCTCCTTAGTATTAGTCTTCATTCCTTTTAAAATTATTTTCCTAATCTTTCTCCTCTTCTTCACCCCCTGTGATCCCTGACCTGCCTCAGACTCTATTCAGCTCTCTTCCATTCAAACAGTCTCCTAACTGTACGAGCTATTGTTCCTTCTCCACGCCGTCCTCTGCACAGCCACAGCATGATCTATTTAGGGAGCAGAACTATTGCAACACCCCCTCCATCCCCACGCCAGAGCCCCACAGTGGCTCCCCATGACCAGCAGACAGAGGACAAGCTTCCATCAGGGCAGACCACACAGGAGCAGCCCCCTCTCCATCCTCTCTCCCCTAAGACTCATGACTTCACTCCAGCACCCTGAACTGCCTGCATGTCCTGTCTTTCCCATTCTCAGCTTTTGCCCATGCTGCCCTTCCATGCCCTTCCTCTTCTTTTACTCTAATTTCTCCTTTTGGACTCCCCTCCTAAGTCCCTTCCTGCAGATGTGGGTTGAGCGGCCATCATCCGTGAGCCCATGTCCTGGGCATGTCTCGATTACTGCCCTTCCGCGGTTGTTTTGTAATTATTTGTTAAGTGTCTGTCTCCCCGAGTAAATTAACTTTTGGGGGATGAGAACAATGTCATACCAATCCAACAAAACCCAAAGGGCTGAAAGTGTCTAGTTAAACCATTTCTTTAAAAAATATTTTATTTGGCCAGTATTAAGGTACACAGACTTAAATTCTAGCCAAGAAGCCAGCTCAGTCTATAAACTAACAATTCCCGGTGTTGTAGATGTATGTCTCAAGTAGTTAAGTATTTAAGTAGTCCTTCATTTGGTCTGATTTTTTTTTTCAACATTTTTGCATTTATCTAGTTCTGTTTGCAGTGTGTGCTTTAATATTCAGCTAAATTGCAAGAATGTACATGGCCCTGCAAAGGAAGTAATTACCCAAGATGAGGACATCTGATATATTTGCTGTTCTTGTGAAACTTGTAAAACTACTCATTCTAGGAGATTTTTCTCTTAAAATAAGTTTTTAAAAATAGGGCAAATTCAATAAATGGTTTACTTGTGACTGCTTTTAAATATCAATATTTTGTACCACATTTTTGTGTACCTTAAAAGATATGGCCAAGCCATACTTTTCAATGAAAACAAAAGTAAATCTTACCTGAGTTCTCTCTGAATACTGATAACTGCACATAACATATGGTGTTAATTGTGTTTAAAAAATTTTATCAATAGTTTCTATTCTAGAGTTGAGCTTCATATTTTTAGATATGTTTTCATTATCATAATTAGGTTTGTGGGAAGATCATTTCCTATGTTCTTCCTCTTTTATGTATGCAACTTAAATCTTTAGAAAAAAATGTTTCTTCCTGTATTTATGGAATGATTCTGGAATCATGTTAAATTTATTTTTAAAAAGATTACTTTTAATACACATGAAGATCAAATTGAAATATTTGCCAAGTTCATTATTTGTCTTTAAATAATACATTGACAACATACATATTCTCTTTATGTCTTTATAAATTGCCGTTTCTCCTTTCTCAGAGGATTACCCAGGGAGACACCTGAGAGATGTCTGTAAGAGATGCCCAATAAATTCTTTTAGGCAACTGCAATAATGACTTTCTTTGCTTAGAATGATATGTTTAGTATTTTTCAAAAAATAAATCACATGTACAATGATATATGCTAATAACAATTTTATAACTTGAGGAATTCCTTCCTAATAAAAGAGGAATATAAATATGAGTTTAGATTTTCCACATGCCTTGTTCTTGCTTTTGAAGAAGGTAATCTTGGTTTTTCTGAAAAATAATTGTTATAAGTGATAAAAAAGTTATTTCCATTCACATAAAATGTAAACTTTCATTTTTGTTTAGAATTACCATTTCTGTAGCAATCCTTTTTAAAACATGCATGCTATTATTTGATCTTCATGTAGCTCTAACTGCCTACTCTATTCTATTACAAATCTCTTGATTTGGTGATACTGTATAAAACATGCTATTTCTTTCCCTTTTCCTTCCTCTACTCCATGAACTTTATTGCACTTAAAACATGGTTACAATGCTATTTCATTAAATATAAAAGTTATTTACAGAGACGATGTTATCATTTTAGATTTTATTATGACTCCTCGTTCTGAAACAAAGAAAGGTACTCCACTGCTTACACAAAGGCTTAGCCTGCTTTCAAGTTTTTTCCCCACTTGACTCTTTCTTGGTGTCTTTGTTTCAAATAAACTGAATTAGTCAGTGTTTCTCCAATGATGTCTGCTCTTTTCTACCTCTCTGCCTTTGCTCAATCTATTTCTTCCACCTGAGGGGCTTTCCTCTGTTTTTGAGTTCAAATCCCGTCCACATCAGTTCCCTTAACCACATAGGTGGTGACTTTCTTGATACTTGGACCCTGGGATGTCCTAAGTAACTACTTACTCACTTCAATTTAAATGGTTAAGTTGTGAGGACACACATCCTGGATCATTAGAATTCACTGCATGTCTATCAATCATCAGTAAGATTAAACAGCAGAAGCTAAAGCTAGAATGTGTCTTCACTTGAATCCATTCACTGCTTTTGTCAGTGTTTGATAAGTACAAATAGGACAGGCATACTTTGCCAAGACATAATGGTAGAATTGCTTCAATAGAGGAAAAGAAATATACTCATTGCTTCTCTGAGGAGACTATTTTCTTCAGAGTAAGAAAGTTTAAGTAGTTGTTGATTTAAGTGTTGAAGTGTTTTTAATTGTATGACTATTCTTAAAAATACACCTAGAGGTTCTTTTTTTTCCTTTTTAAAAAGTTTTTTTTTTCAATTACAGTTCATATACAGTATTATAATAGCTTCAGGTGTAGTGATTTGACATTTATATAACTTATGAAGTGATCACCCTGGTAAGTCTAGTACCAATCTGACACCACACGTAGTTATTACAATAATTTTGACTATATTCCTTATGCTTTACTTTACATCCCTGTGACTGTTTTTATAACTGGCAACTTGTACTTCTTAATCCCTCCACCATTTTCACCCATGCCCCTATGCCCCAAACCCCACCCATCTGGCAACCATCAAACTTTCTCTGTATCTATCAGTTCGTATTTGTTTTGTTTGGTTTTACTATCATTATTTTTTAGGTAACACACAGCCAATAGAATAAATGAAAATTTGTAAAAGTTAATATCTCTTCCTGTAGGATTTTGTAGTTGCTATAAAAAGTAAGCTGGGGAGGAATAAAATTTTCAAAGCAATTATCACCCCTAATTTTTAACACAAAAAGAGCTGTCAGATTTTTATACCTTAATTACTTCAACTTGAGAGCAAATTTGTTACAGTGTTACAATGTTGACAGGCTCAAATTCCCTGAAATAAATGATCAAATAAGAACTGTAGTGTAAGATAAAAATTTTACTCTTTTTGATACTGCACTCTTACTTTTAAAAAATGAGTTGAGTGTGAAAGAGAAAGAATAGCAAACTATTAAAGTGAGATATTATATTTGCATAAATTATTTTGCAATAAGTATTTGACAGATGTTTACTGCATAAAGAGCTTGGTTAATTTACTTTGAAATTTTGTTTAAATGAGACAGCCAAAATCAGAATACTAAACATTATAAATTTAAATTTGGTTAAAATGTTACTCAGTGTAGTTGTATTTTTTCTTTTTACAATGAATTTTTGAGCAATTCAAAAATGAAGCACCTTAATGGCCATTGAAAATCTGGCTATAATTATCTTTCCTTTCATTAAAGCAGAAGCATTTAGATACTCTGAGAACAAACTGAAATGGAAAGGATGTTTTCTGTATAAATTAAGATTCTGGTAAATTTAATATTAAACAAAAATACCTTGTTATACTTGAAATATAAAAGATGTCTGTTTTAAGATAAGACTATTAATATATGTATATTCATTCATCCATTAGACATTTACTGGTGCTTTCTCTTTGCCAGATACTGATAGACACTGAGGATCAAGAGATGAATTATAACTATCATTCCTCAGAGTTTTGCAATTCAGGGAGTGTAAACAGACCCATAACCAAATAAATACAATAGAAATAGTGGATGTTATGTAGATGTGTATAATGGGGTATAGTGGAAGCACAAAGATGATGACCTTACTGCCTTACTTTGCCCATGACCTTGTGTTGGGTTCTAAAGTATTGTACATGCTATGATATATTCAAAGCATTGTATATGCTTTATAATTGCAAAAATCTGAGAACATATGTGAATGTCTATGTATATACTAGGGGTGCAAAAAATGTATATAAGTGGACACTTTGGTCAACATTGCTCAAGCAATAGTTCATCATAATCAGAAGTGTCTGGACGCTGATGGTAACCACTTTGAGCACCTCTTGTAGTTGCAGAAGTCAAATGTGACTTGTATTCATCTTTTGTTATTGGTATATATTGAGTATTACAATTTTAATAGTTTTTTTCCTTTCTTAAAATGTGTATACATGTTTTTTGGCACCCTCTGGAAATATATATACATATTCATGTTTTAATCAGTTTATAAATATTAGCCCATAACCATTTGTTTCATATTCTTCCCACATCAAATCATATCTTGATATTAGATTAGGTAAATGAGAAAGCACATCAACTCTGTTAAGCAGATTCTTTATTTTTGTCGGTTTCTAGTGTGGCACACTAATGGTGTCATAATGGCCTGG